>NC_082719.1:108037448-108337448 GCF_030144855.1 Hypanus sabinus
CTTGGACTTCATTAAGTCATGCAACCTAAAATCAACTTAAGAGATTGGGGAAAAAAGGTGGAGTTAAAGAAAAATCTACAGCAGGTCAAATTACACAATCCATACAAAATTCTTAGAAAGGGTGGGGAAGATATTTGAGAAGGCGGTTCATCATCTCGAGTGTAATGAATCTTTGGAATTATCTCCCTCAAGGAAACTGTGTAAACTCTGTTACTGAGAAAATCTGTAAATGAAAATGAGGTACTTGCTGGAAAGTGAGGCCCAAAGTAAATGATTAGACAATCTTATTTAATGGCTTACACCTGCTTCACTTTCTTATCTTGTTTATTTTCTTATGACTCAAAACAGGAAGTAATAGACCTGTTCACCTTCCATCTGCTATTGGTAAAACACTAGTACCTATTATCAAGATATTTTAAAAATATATTATTAAACAGAGTCAACTTTTTTATGGAAAATGGGTGAAGAGAGATCCTGATGATCCGTTCGTACCCCACCTCCTGTTCCCCCTCCCTCCAGACACTTTCAAGGCAATGCCCCGGCCCGGTAGTACAATTCCTCCCACCACCTCACTCTCTTCCCTCCGTCAGCTTCACTGCCGGTCCCGGTTCCCCTCCGTCTGTACCGTCCCCACACGGCCCCTCACCCCCGGTCAGTACCAACCCCACCCGGTCCTTTAGTTCCGGTCTGTACCCGCACACGGACCCCGGCCCTGTGTCCAGTCCCGACTCCGTTCCGTACCGTTCACCACAGATGCTTTCGCCACTCCGACCACGTCAGTCTTCCCCTCACTGCCAGCTCCGCCCCGCCAAGGTTCCGCCCTGGATTAGCCACGTCGGTGGTATCGCCATGGTTACGTTGCTGGAGGCCTACTTAGGGTGGCGAAATCTGTCACTCACGGGATCAGTTTCCGTCTGCTGGCTTTAAACTACTGGAGAGCCCCAGCCCTGCCTCGCCTCTCTTAAGGCACAGGTCGGTATTGCGAATTAACGGCCCTTTTATGTTATTTGTGATATAGAGCAAAGAAAGAGGCTCCTCGGCCCATCGTGTGCATTCCGACCTATCTGTATAGATTGTATTTAGTTTTGCACTTCGGCAATTCAAGATACTTCTGAAATGCTGAGAAAATCTTTTTCTCCACCACCCCCTCGGGGGCAGATTGTTCTTCAGATTCCCCCTTCACCTCTTCACCCAAACCTGTGGTGTCTGAGGTGAGAAAAAGTTTCAACCATCTATATCCCCTTATAAATCTGTGCCTCTCTAACCCGTCCCCCTTCATTCCCTTCCACTCCAGTGAGCCTGCCCTGTCTCGTCTCTACCCCAGATGAAGCCGATCTACATCCTCTCCCTTGTGTGACAAGCACAACATGGAGATATGAAGATGTGATTTAATGAAAGGTTTATAAAGTTGATAAAGAATTCAGAAGAGAGAAGAGATCTTATAGAAACATAGAAAATTATGAAAGGGATAGATAAGATAGAGGCAGGAAAGTTGTTCCCAATGGTGGGTGAGACTAGAATAGGGACATTGTCTCAAGATTCTGGAGAGTAGATTTAGGACAGAGATTAAGAGCAATTACTTCTCCCAGAGAGTGGTGAATCTGGGGAATTCTCTGTCCAATGAAGCAGTGGAGGCTACCTCAGTAAATACATTTAAGAAAAGTTTGGATAGATTTTTGCATAGTTGGGGAATTAAGGGTTATGGGGAAAAGGCAAATAGGTGGAGATGAGTCCATCGTCAGATCAGCCATGATGTTATTGAATGGTGGAGCACTGGGCCAGATATCCTACTCCTACTCCTATTTCTTATGTTCTTATATTTGTAGCATAACCTTCCCATTTTTCTATTCAATGTATTCCTGCTTTAAAGACAAATAAGTGCTTATGTGCTTCTCCACCATCTTACTTACCTGCACTGCCACCGTCAAGAGTAGTGGATTGAATATTATCATTCTTTAATTCTTCAATACTGTAAAAGCATTAGGATTAGAAACCAACATTTGCTCCTCAAAAGCTTTGGGAATCCTCTAGCAGGAATCCTGATGAAAGTTCAACACTGGCTGACTCTGGATGCTGTTTCCCTGGCTCCCATTAAACTCACCGGGCCTTAGTGTGCTTTTACATCTGCCAAAGCTCTAGAGCTTATTATTTGCTGCTCCACTGTGAAGTCTTTTCGAGAGATGCCGACCCTGAAGAGGTTTAGATCCTCTCATCAACAGTTCAGTGAGACCCTCTCTCACTGCTCCCCTTCAGCGATCTCTGCTGTCTTCTGACTCTTTGACCATGTGCTTACCAACTCCCTGTGACAGCCACGTATCTTGACCTTCTAACTATTGTCCTTCCCATAAGACATTGGAGCAAAATTAGGCCATTCCACCCATTGATCCTGCTCCACCATTTCATTATGGCTGATCCTGGTTCCCATTCAACCTTATACACCTCCCCCTCTCACCATGTCCCTTGATACCCTGATCAATCAAAATCTATTAACTTCTGCTTCGGGTAGATGGAGCTCGTCAGCCTGAGAAGGCAGTCCATCTAAGAGAGGGAAACTCCCTGATTTCAAACCTCCACTGCCTTGTAGCCATACCCACTCATGGGAAAAGCTTTGGGAGTAAACTCTGAGGACAAATCTAGAGCTGGAGTCCCTGAGGCAGTCCGACATTGCCTTCAGCCTCGTTCTGGCAATTCCTGCGATGACACTGGCGCCAAGCTATATCAGCCTTTGCCCTTCCCTTGGACAACATCGGTGTCATGGAGAGGGGAGACTTGCAGCATGGGCAACGACCGGACTTCCATACAACCTTGCCCAGGCCTGCGCCCTGGAGAGGGCACTCCAATAGACTTTCCAGACGGAGATCTATGGTCTCGTGAGACTAACAGATGCCACCACTTTCTGCTTTAATTACACCCATGAACTTGACCTCCACCATAGTCTGTGGCAGAGCATTCCACAGATTCACCACTCTTTGGCTAAAAAAAATCCTCCTATACTAAGAAGATTACCCCTCAATTTTGAGGCTGTACCTTCTAGTTCAGGATACCCCAGTTTAGCAAACATTCTCTCCACATCCATCTTAACTAGTCCTTTCAATATTCGGTAGGTTTCAAAGAGCTCCTCGCACATTCTTAATTACAGTGAGTACAGGCCCAAAGCTGCCAAATGCGCTTCATATGTTAATACCTTCATTTCCAAAATCATCCTTATAAACTTCCTCAGGACTCCCTCCAATGACAACACATCCTTTCTGAGATATGGGGCCCAAAACTGTTGATAATACTACGTGCAGTCTGTCTTATAAAGCTTCATTATTATTGCTTTCATATTTTCACTTGAAATAAATGCCAACATTACTTTTGCCTTCTATGCCACAGACTCAACCTGTAAATTAAACTTCTGGGAGTCTTGCACGAGGACTCCTGAGTCCCTTTTGCACCTCTGATGTTTGAATTTTCTCCCCATTTAGATAATAGTCTGTACTGTTTAATTTTACCAAAATGCATTATCATACATTTTCCAACACTGTATTCCATCTGACGCTTTCTTGCCCATTCTTCACCTCACCTGGAAGGATTATTCAAGTCCTGAATGATACTGAGGGAGAAGGTGTATGGGCAGGTGTAGTACTTGTTCTGCTTGCATGGATAAGGGCCACGAGGGAGATCAGTGGGTTGGGATGAATGGAAAGGGAGTTTCATAGGGAGTGATCCCTGCGGAAGCAGAAACTGGGGATGAAGGAATCTTAAGACCACTTTATCCACCTTAAGGCCTTTCAGTTTGCCTTGCACTTTTTCCTTTGTAATAGTAATGGTGCTCACTCCTGCTCCCTGACACTCACTGACCTCTGGCACACTGCTTGTGTCTTCCACAGTAATCACTGAAGCAAAGTTCATAGTAAGTTCACCTGCTATTTCCTTGTCCCCATTACTACCTCACCAGCATAGTTTTCCAGTACTACAATATCAACTCTCACCTCCCTTTAATTCATTATATAACTGAAAGCTTTTATATTCTGCTCTCATATTTCATCTTTTCTCTTCCTATAATGTTATTAGTTGTCTTTTGTTAGATTTTAGAAGCTTCCCAATCATCCAACTTCCCACTCATTTTTGCTACCTTATATGCCCTTTCCTTGGCTTTTATGAAGTCCTTAACTTCCCTTTCAGCCACAGTTGCCTACCCCTGCCATTTGAGAACAACTTCTTCTGTGGGACATATCTATCCTGCATCTTGTGAATTATTTCCAGAAACTTCAGCCATCTCTGTTCTGCCATCATCCCTGCCAGTATCCTCCTCCAAACTAACTGGGCAAGCCCCTCTTTCATGCCTCTGTAATTCCTTTTATTGTATTGCAATACCGATACATCTGACTTTTGTTTCTCTCCCTCAAATTACAGTATGAATTCAACAGCATCATGATCTCTACCTCCTAAGGGTTTCTTTACATTTAGCTAATTAATAAAATTGGGGTTATTACACAACACCCAATCTCAGACGGCCTTTCCCCTACTGGACTTGAGCACAAGCTGCTCTAAAAAGCCATCTCGTAGGCATTCAACAAATTCCCTCTCTTGTGATCTGACACCAACCTGATTTTCCCAATCCCCTTGCATGTTGAAGTCCCCCATTATAATTGTGGCATTACCTTTATTACATGCCATTTCCAGCTCCCTTTGCAATCTCAACCCCACATCTTGGCTGCTGTTTGGATGGCTATGTATAATTCCAAGAATGTGTTTTTTTCACCCTTGCAGTTTCTTAACTGCACCCACAAAGAGTCGATGTTCTCTGACTCTATGTCACCTCTTCCATAGAACCATAGAACACTACAGCACAGAAACAGGCCTTTTGGCCCTTTGCTGTGCAGAACCATTTTTCTGACTAGTCCCACTGACCTGCACCTAGACTGTATCCCTCCATACACCTCTCATCCATGTACCTGCCCGTTTTTCTTAAATGTTAAAAGTGAGCCTGCATTCACCACTTCAACTGTCAGCTCATTCCACACTCCCACTATTATCTGTTTGAAGAAGCCCCCCTAATGTTACCTTTAAACTTCTCCCTTTTCACCTTTAACCCATGTCCTCTGGTTTTTTTCTCCCCTAGCCTCAGTGGAAAAAGCCTGCTTGCATTCACTCTGTCTATACCATCATAATTTTATGCACCTCTATCAAATCTCCCCTCATTTTTTAATGCTCCAGGGAATGAAGTCCTAACCTATTCAACCTTTCTCTGTAACTCAGTTTCTCAAGTCCCGGCAACATCCTTGTAAACCTTCCCTGCACTCTTTCAACCTTATTAATATCCTTCCTGTAACTATGTGACCAAAACTGCTCACAATACTCCAAATTCAGCCTCATCAATGTCTTATACAACCTCACCATAACATTCCCACTCTTATACTCAATACTTTGATTTATAAAGGCCAATGTGCCAAAAGCTCTCTTTACGACCTTGTCTATCTGTGATGCCACTTAGGGAATTATGTATCTGTATTCCCAGATCCCTCTGTTCTACTGCACTTTTCAGTGTCCTACCATTTACTTTGTATGTTCTAACTTGGTTTGTCCTTCCAAAGTGCAATATCTCACATTTTTCTGCATTAAACTCCATCTGCCACTTTTCAACTGTTACGTATTCAGGCAACAATAAATATATGAGTTAGGCAAGGGTTTATATAACAAATAACACGTTTATTAAACACTGAAAACAAACCCCCCCCCCCAAAAGTAAACAAACACTAACGTAACCGGAAATCAGCTGCTGTGTGGCAGCTTAAACAGTTCTTAAAGCGATGCAGCTCAAACAGTTCTTAAAGCGATGTTGCAAAAACAGGTCTTTTAAGTAGGATTGCCACAAGTTCAAAATGCTCATGGTCCATTTAAGGGAGAGACTTTTTAAGATGATTTAAATTCTCTTTCACGTCATTTTGCTTCGATCCCTGACGTCGAACTTTTCCCACGAAGACTTTACGAAATGAAACGAAACGGCTTAAAGGCACTGACCTTTCCTTTATCACACTGTCCTCAATCTTCTGCTATCCCACAGAGATTAACACGAGAACAGTCAACGAATTCCTTCAGAATAAGGATTAAACAAGATCGAACCCGTTTCACCAAAAATCGATTCTCCTCGATCTTTAATTCCCAAACTCCGATCTTCACTCTCCACTGATTGTCAACTAGCAGTATTGTAAAGAAACTGATGGCAATGACCTTTTAAACTTTAGGCATTAGATAAAAACTTCATCCTTCAACTAAACTGCGTCATCACATTAAATCACGCAGCGGCATGAAGTCAACATGGCAAATCCAGCCACGAACTGCCCCTCCTCACAGGGTGGGGTCTTCCTTTTATAACCTGTAAAAAAAAACCTGTCACATGATCTCTACTGGCGGGAAAATGACATCACTCCACCATTACAAGACCATTACCTCAAATCCAGTATAGCTTCAACCCCAGTCACGTGACAAGGGTACCACTGTCATGTCATGAGTACGTAACACAACCCATTTTTCCAGCTGGTGTAAATCCCTCTGCATGCTTTGAAAACCTTCCTCACTGTCCACTACACCTCCAATCTTTGTATCATCAGCAAACTTGTTGATCCAATTTGCCACATTATCATTCAGATCATTGATATAGATGACAAATAACAATGGACCCAGCACTGATCCCTGTGGCACACCACTAGTCACAGGCCTCCACTCAGAGTAGCAATCCTCCACTACCACTCTCTGGCTTCTCCCATTGAGCCAATGTCTAATACAATTTACTACCTCACCATGTATACCTAGCAACTGAATCTTCTTAACTAACCTCCCATGCGGGACCTTGTCAAAGGCCTTACTGAAGTCCATGTAGACAACTGCCTTCCCTTCATCCACTTTCGTGGTAACTTCTTCGAAAAACTCTAATAAATTGGTTAAATATGACCTACCATGCACAAAGCCATGTTGACTCTCCCTAATAAGTCCCTGTCTATTCAAATACTAGTAGATCCTATCACTTAGTACTTCTTCCAGTAATTTACCTACAACTGACATCAAACTTACCGGCCTATAATATCCTCGATTACTTTTAGAGCCTTTTTTAAATAACAGAACAACATCAGCTATCCTCCAATCCTCCAGCACCTCACCTGTGGATACCGACATTTTAAATATATCTGCCAGGGTCCCTGCAATTTCAAAACTAGTCTCCTTCAAGGTCCGAGGAAATACTCTGTCAGGTCCTGGGGATTTATCTACTCTGATTTGCCTCAAGATAGCAAGCACCTGCTCCTCTTCAATCTTTATAGGTTCCATGACCTCACTACTTGTTTGCCTTATTTCCATAGACTCCTTTCCAGTTTCCTTAATAAATACAGTTGCAAAAAATTCATTTAAGATCTTAGCGGAAGAAGTGCTACATCTGCCCCCACACATCTTCCCTCACCACCATCCCAGGCCCCAGACAGTCCTTTCAGGTGAGGCACCACTTCACCTGCGAGTCAACTGGGGTGATATACTGTATCCGGTGCTCCCGATGTGGCCATTTATACATTGGGGAGACCCGCCGCAGACTGGGAGACCGTTTTGTCGAACACCGGAGCTCAGTCCTCCAGCAGTGGCGGGATCTCCCTGTGGCCACACACTTCAATTCCACAGACCACTCCCACTCCGACATGTCTGTCCATGGCCTCTTCTACCGTAAAGATGAGGCCACACGCAGGTCAATGGAGCAATACCTTATCTCCCGTCTAGGTAGCCTCCTTCCTGCTGGCATGAACATTCAACTCACAGACCTCCGTTGATACCCCTGCCCCCCCTTATCCCCATCCCTATCTATTATTTCAGTCTGGTTCTCTTTCTCTCTCTTTTCCCCCCTCACTATAATCTCCCCCCAGCCCTACCTTTCTTTTTCTTTTATTTCCCATAATTCTCCACCTTCCCCCTAGCCCATTTCCCTCCGGCCTATCACTTCCTAGCTCTCTACTTTATCCCTCCCCCCACTTCTTATCCCCCCTCGACCATCCCATGTTACTTCACTCCTGGTGAAGGGTTTCGGCCTGAAACGTCGTCACTACCTCCCCCCATAGATGCTGTCTGGCCTGCTGAGTTCTCCCAACATTTTGTGTTTTTATTTATTTCCAGCATCTGCAGATTCACTCGTGTTGTTAAGATCTATCCCATTTCTTTTGGTTCCATACATAGCCGACCACTCTGATCTTCAACAGGACCAATTTTATCCCTTACTATCCTTTTGCTCTTAATATACCTGTAGAAGCTTTTAGGATTATCCTTCACCTTGACTGCCAAAGCAATCTCATGTCTTCTTTTAGCCCTCCTGATTTCTTTCTTAAGTATTTTCTTGCACTTTTTATACTCCTCAAACACCTTATTTGCACCTTGTTGCCTATACCTGTCATATATCTCTCTCTTCATCTTTATCAGATTTCCAATATCCCTCAAAGACCAAGGTTCCTTATTCTTATTCACTTAGCCTTTAATCCTGACAGGAACACACAAACTGCACTCTCAAAATTTCTCCTTTGAAGGCCTCCCACTTAACAATAATATCCTTGACAGAGAACAACCTGTCCCAATCCACACTTTTTAGACCCTTTCTCATTTCTTCAAATTTGGCCTTTTTCCAGTTTAGTACCTCAACCTGAGGACCAGATCTATCTTTATTCATGACCAATTTGAAACTAATGGCATTATGATCACTAGACCCAAAGTGTTCCCCTACACACACTTCCGACACTTGTCCTAACTCGTTTCCTATAAGAGATCTAATATTGCATCTTGTCAAGGTGGTACCTCTAAATATTGATTTAGAAAACTTTCCTAAACATATTTTACAAACTCTAACCCGTCTAGACATTTAACAGTATGGGAATCCTAATCAATACATGGAAAATTAAAATCCCTTACTATCACAAATTTATGTTTCTTGCAGTTGTCTGCTATCTCTCTGCAGATTTGCTCCTCCAATTCTCACTTGACAATTGGGTGGTCTATAATACAACCCCATTAGTGTGGTTATACCTTTTTCTATCACGTCTGAAATATCGGAACCCTGGAACATTAAGCTGCCAGTCCTGCCCCTCCTGTAGCCAAGTTTCACTAATGGCTATAATGTCATAATTCCACGTGTCAATCCACACCCTCAGCTCGTCTGCCTTCCCCACAATTCTCCTCGCATTGAAATAGACACACCTCAGAAGATTATTACCACCACACACAAGCCTTCTATTTCTGACTTTGCATGAACTTTTAACATTATTTATTTTCACCCCTGCTCCACTATCTACTCTGGCACACTGGTTCCCATCCCCCTGCAGATCTAGTTTAATCCCCCTCCCCCACCAATAGCACTAACAAACCTCCCTGCAAGGATATTGGTTCCCCTGTAATTCAGGTGTAATCTGTCTCTCTTGTATAGATCCCACCTGCCCCAGAACAAGTCCCAGTGATCCTGAAGTCTGAAACCCTGTCCCCTACACCAATTCCTCAGCCACGTGTTCATTCTCCAGAGTATCCTACACTTACCCTCACTCGCACGTGGCACGGGTAGCAATCCTGAGATTACTACCCTTGAGGTCCTGATTTTTAACTTCCTCCCAAGCTGTCTGTACTCATTCTTCACGACCTCTTCACTCTTTCTTCCTACATCATTTGTACCGATGTGTACCATGACATCTGGCTGCTCACCTTCCCACTTCAGAATGCTGTGCACGTGATCAGAGACATCCCTGACCCTGGCACCCGGGAGGGAACAACCCATCCAGGAATCTCTGTCACAACCACAGAACCTCCTGTCTGTACCTCTAACTATCAAGTTCCCTATCACTACCACTCTCCTCTTCTTCCCCCCTCCCTTTTGCACTGCAGAACCAGACTCAGTGCCAGTGCCAGAGTGGTGGATAACTGTTTGTCAGGTTGGAGGCCAGTGACTAGTGGTGTGCCTCAGGGATCTGTACTGGGTCCAATGTTGTTTGTCATATACATTAATGATCTGGATGATGGGGTGGTAAATTGGATTAGTAAGTATGTAGATGATACTAAGGTAGGAGGTGTTGTGGATAATGAAGTAGGTTTTCAAAGTTTGCAGAGAGATTTAGGTCAGTTAGAAGAGTGGGCTGAAAGGTGGCAGATGGAATTTAATGCTGATAAGTGTGAGGTGCTACATTTTGGTAGGAATAATCCAAATATGACATACATGGTAAATGGTAAGGCATTGAGGAATGCAGTAGAACAGAGTGATCTAAGAATAATGGTGCATAGTTCCCTGAAGGTGGAATCTCATGTGGATAGCGCCTGTACTTCCTCCTCTTTAATCGTCATAGTTTCCATAACTTCCCTACTTGTTTCCCTTACCTTACACAATTCAATATCCTTCTCTTTAGTGAATACTGAAGAAACGAAATTGTTCAAAATCTCCCCCATCTCTTTTGGCTCCACACATAGCTGTCCACTCTGATTCTCTAAGGGACCAATTTTTGCTATCCTTTTGCTATTAATATAACTGTAGAAACCCTTCAAATTTATTTTCACCTTACTTGCCAAAGCAACCTTGTATCTTCTTTTAGCTTTTCTAATTTCTTTCTTAAGATTCTTCTTACATTCTTTATATTCCTCGAGCACCTCATTTACTCCATGCTACCTATATTTATTGTAGATATCACACACAAAATGCTGGTGGAACACAGCAGGCTAGGCAGCATCTATAGGGAGAAGCGCTGTTGATGTTTTGGGCCGAGACCCTTCGTCAGGACTAACTGACAGGAAAGATACTAAGAGATTTGAAAGTAGGAGGGGGAGGGGGAAATACATAATGATAGGAGAAGACCGGAGGGGGTGGGATGAAGCTAAGAGCTGGAAAGGTGATTGGCAAAAGTGATACAGAGCTGGAGAAGGGAAAGGATCATGGGACGGGAGACCTAGGGAGAAAGAAAGGGGGAGGGGAGCACCAGAGGGTGATGGAGAACCGGCAGAGTGATGGGCAGAGAGAGGGAGAACATCTGACGTTCTCCCTTCCCTCTCCTGACAGTCACCCATTTATCTGCTTCCTGTATCCCTCGGATGACTACCTTTCTGTAGTTCCTGTCTACCACCACTTCACTTTCCCTAACAAGCCAAAGATCATTGAGTTCCAGCTCCAGTTCCCTACCACGGCCTCTAAGGAGCTGCAGCTTGATGTACCTGGCCTTCAGGGAGGATGGAAGTCTCTTCAAAATCCCACATCTGACACCCAGAGCAGAACACTGGCTGTGCAGACATATCCTTTATTCTCTCAAAATTAATTCAGAAAAAAAGAAATAAAGAATGAACTTACCTACTTACATTGCCTCCGCCTGTTCTTGCCAAAGCCCTGTTGAACCGAAGCCTTACTACTCTGACTCAGACCAGTCTGGCAATGACTGCTAGAACATAGAAGAACATTACAGCACAGAAAAAGGCCTTTTGGCCCTTCTTGGCTGTGCTGAACCATTCTTCTGCCTAGTCCCACTGACCTGCACCTGGACCATATCCCTCCAAACCCCTAGTGATACCTCTCTTTGATAAAGCTCTTCACTGGACCTGTGCAGGTGCTTCTGTTGTGTTTGCACAGTACTTGACTCAACGACTCCCATTGAAAACCTTCCTGCTTTTTAAAGTTCTTCACTGGACCTGTGAGGAAATGCTTCTGTTGCATTTGCCCCCTGTACCTCCCATACCCCCTGTATCTCCTAATCCTCCAGTTCCCCCCAGTACCCACTGCAACTCCTGAACTTCCTGTATCCCCGAGCCTCCTGTATCTCCTCGTCCTTCAGTTTCTCCTGCACCTCAGTACCCTCTGTGCCTCCTCTACTTTCTGTATCTCCTGTGCCCCACTAACCCCCTTACTTCCTGTACCTCCTGTACTCTGCATACCTCCTGTGCACTCTATAGCCCTGTACACCTCATACTCCCTGTATACTCCCACAACCCCTATAACTCCTGTACTCCACAAACACCCTCAACTTCCTATACCCTTGTACCACATGTACTCCAGTACCTCCTGTACCCTCTCTACCCCTTAACTCCCTGTACCACCTGTAAATCCCATACCACCTGTATCTGTTAGTCCTCCAGTTCCTGTAGCTCTGTACCTCTTAAACCCTCTCTACCCCTTACTTTCCTGTACCCCTGTAACTCCTTTGCGCCTGTACACCCTTTACCACCTTCACATCCTGTACCCCTTGTACTCCCTGTTTCATCTGTATCTTCCATACCCTGTGTCTCTCGTACACCTTATACACCTGTAGCTGCCTGTACCCTGTACCTGCTGTACCCTTGTATCTCCTGTATCCCTGGCACCCCCTATACCCCCTGTACCTCCTATACACCTATTAGCCCTTGTGCTCCATTATACCTGCTGTATCCCCTCTACCACCAGTGCCTCCTGTACTCCCTGTACCTCCTGTAGTCTATGTATATCCTGTACACCCTGTACTCCCAGCACCCCCATGCCCCTGTACCTCCTGTGCACCCTCTACCCCCTGTTGCCTTAGTACATCCTGCACCCCAGTACCAGTACCCCTCTAGCTTCTCTAACCCCTCTATTCCCATACCTTCTCTAACCCCTCTTATGCCTTAATTTCCTGGAACCCCTGTAACTACCTACTGCCTGTACCTCTTAGTCCTCCAGTTCCTTCTGTACTCCCTTTACCTCCTGTTCCCTCAGTAACCTTTCATCCTCCTGTAGCCCTTGTGCCTCCTGTACCCCCAGTAACTCCCAATCCTCCTATGCCCCCGTACCCCCTGTACCTGCTGTACACCCTGAACCCCATCTCCCCTTTACCTCCTGTACCCCCTGTATCTCCTATACCTCCCATTCCCCTTATACCTTGAGTACCGTCCCCACTGTACCTCCTGTTCTCCCTTTACACCCCATATCCCTGTACTTTCTGCACCCACTGTACTCCTTATACCTCCCATACCCTCTGTACCCCATGTACTTCATGTATCCCCATACCCCCGTACACCTGTACCCTCGTGTACCCCTGCATCTCCCTTACCCCTAGTACCCACCTGAATATCCTGAATCTCCCATATCTTCTGTATCCCCTGGGTTTCCTGTACCCCTTGTACCTCTCTTTACCTCTATATCCCTTTACATCCTGTACCTCTGTATCTTGTGTACCCCCTTTACATCCTGAGCCCCATACCTTCTATACCCCCTGTACCCCATATATCTCCTGTACACCCTGTAGCCCCCAGTACCGCCTGAATACCCTGTATCATCTGTACCCACTGTACCTCCTGTCCCCCCATACCCCTGTACGTCCCGAACACAATGCATCTCCCGTACCCGTTGTATTTCCTGTACCCATACTCCCTGTACCTCTCCACCTCATGTACTTCCTGTGTCCCCTGTGCTCACTGTACCCCTTGTATCTCCTGAACTTCCTGTGTACCCAGTAACACCTGTACCCACTGTACTTCCTAAGCCTCCTGTAGCCCTGTTACCTTGTACCCCCATATCCCCTGTACCTCCTGAACTTTCTGGACCCCTTGTATCTCCTGCACTTCCTGTAGCCCCCTGTAACACCTGTGTACCCTGTATCACCTTTACCCACTGTACCTCCCATAATCCCTTATACCCCCATATACCCTGTACCTCCTAAACCTCTTGTATCCCCTTTATCTTGTACTCCCAGTACCTCCTGTTCCCTTGTACTCCCTATGCCCTTAAGCCTCATGTATCTCCCTTACCTTCTGGACCTTCTGAACCCCCTGTACCTCCCATACCCTCTGTACCACCTGCACCCACTGCCCCACCGTACCTCCAGTTTCTCCTGTACCTAATATGTTCATGTTCTTCTGCTGTTGTAGCCCATCCTCTTTAAGATTCAACATCTAGTGCCACTCTTTTTTTTGTTTTTCGCACCATTCTCTGTAAACTCTAGAGACTATTATGTGTGAAAACCCCAGGTCAGCAGTTTCTGAGATATTCAAACCACCCCATCTGCCACCAACGATCATTCCACAGTCAAAGTCATTTAGATCACATTTTTTCACCATTCTGATGTTTGGTCTGAACAACAACTGAACCCGCTGACTATGTCTGCATGCTTTTATGCAGTAAATTGCTACCACATGATTAGCTGATTAAATATTTACATTAATGAGCAGGTATATAAGTGTACCTATTAAAATGTCACTGAGTGTATGTTGGAGTGGGTGCCTGAAAGCCTGATCACAGGAAGATTTGATGTGATTTTTGACCAAATGTTTGGTTGAGGGAGGAAGGGATTTAAGGAATATACGGAGTTACACCTTGAGGCAACTGAAGGCTTTGTCACTAATGATGGAATGAGTAAAGCTAAGGATACTGAAGATCCAGAATGCCCTGCAGCGCTGAGATTTGGTTGGTAGAAGGAGTTGTGGAAACTTGGAAGAGAGATCCTTAATTACCTTCCGCAGAAATATTGGTTGTCCGTCGATTTTGATGGTGATGATAGGAACTTGTGTGGGAAAGCTTTTAAAGTGGAAAAACCATTGCTTTGGGCAGTTCCACTCTCTCAACCTCAGAAGCCTATTCTAGTGGTATGAGTGACTGTCACAACTGGAGACCTCCTTGGTTGCAGTCTCTGCCCTTCACTCTCCATGGAGTACTGCAGAACTGCCTTTCTGACATTGGATCGCTCTGGTAATTTTACTTGCTCAGGCCTCCAAGACTAACTGGTTTGCCTCAGAAGCTAGTGTGATAGGGCATATCCCTTTGTCACCGGCTGCCTTCACCTGGTTTAGCCCCCCTGTCAAAGTGTGTATCAGCGTGTAGCCACTACTTGGAGCCACAGGTGAAAGGTGAAGACCCAAAGTCAATAAGCTGTACTGAGAGGGCCACGACAAGCACTTTCACCAGAGGTGCTTCCCTTACTTGGACCCCTCATACACCCCATTTGCAGAAATATTTAGCATAAAAATAATGAACTGTGCTGGGAGAGGTGTACTAGGTAGTGAGAAAAAGCAAAAGGGAGCAGAAAGTCCCAGAATCATCATCATAATGTGTGGAGGGTGGTACTGAGTTAACTTTACGTGGGCTGAGTACCAGTGAGTAGGGCCACTGGGTATCAATGGCAGTATGGGACTGGGCAAAAGCACAGCGGGTGTTAGTGGAAGGGATTGTGCAGGGGTAGTCAGACAAAGGGGATGATGGGAGTAGCTGGGGCAGTGGTCATAACTGTGGGCATGCTTGGGTAGTGTTGATGTTGGTGTTGATGGGATCATCCAGGCAACATAACCAATTTCTTGATGAAGGTTCACCTGTTTATTCAGACACTGCCTGACCTGAGTTCCTCGAGAATTTTGTGCATGTTGCTCTGCATTTTCAGCATCTGCAGAATCTCCTGTGTTTATGTGAGCATAACCAATTTGTTCTGTACTGCTTCAATGGGTTATTTATTTCAATTACTGTCTATTGTAAGAAGGATGATTGTCCACATGATGGCCTTTTGCTGGATCTTTGAGTGGAACAATGATGTCATTTAATGTGTTCTATTCAACATAGAATGAGGCCAGGCAACCTGCTGATGTTATTATGTATTGAAGGTACAGGCATGACATTAATCAGCTGTATCCACATCCATTACAGGTCTGAACAGCACAATTCCATTTTGATGACCCCTTTAAAGATGAACTGTCGAATTAGTGGATGCAGAGATAAATGAAGGATGTTTGAAACACCATTCTTTCCGTTTGTTTCTCCTATACATTGTGGGATGGGATAGCTATTGCATTCCTGGGTCAAAGTGCTCTTAGTAAATTGTTTTTTGCTTCTTGTGTCGCTCAGTATGGTAAAATTTGTTGGGTTTCATTGAATCTTTGCCCTATTAAATCAGCCAAGAATACCGAACATCACACTCACACAGGGAGACTCAATTTGCAATTTCTATTGTTGTTACCTTAACCAGCTGCCTGCCATCATTATTTATGTCTGTGTTTGTTTATTTTTATTTATAAATACATCATGGAATAGGCCCTTCCAGCTTTTCAAGGGGTGTCATCAACAAACTAACAATTTAATAAGACAATTCACAATGACCAATTAACCTACTAAACGGTATGTCTTTAGCCTGTGGAAGGGAATTGGGACATCAGGAGAAAACCCACGTGCACACAGGGAGGAATGTACAGACTTGCTTACAGAGGCCGCCAGAATTGAACTCTGAACTCAGATGTCGTGAGCTGTAATAATGTCACGGTAACCGCTATGTTCATAATAGCGACAAACATTAGTTGTCAAAGGCAATTGAATCTGAGAGTAATAAAAAGATGTATTAAATAAATAAAGAACTGTCAATTTATTTTATTTCCAGGTGCTGTACATTTTCTTCCATGTCAGTTTTTGTATATTATTAGTAAAGAAGGAATTGGGAGGGCTAAGATGGGTAATGAAATGTTGTTGATGAGCAGACCCTGTGTCATTGCCATTCGCCAAGACATCAGGTATATTTAAAATAGAGGCTGATAGGTTCATGATTAGTCAGGGCGTCAAAGGATACAGGGAGAAGGCAGGAGAATAAGGTTGAGAGGGATAATAAATCAACCATGATGGAATGGTGCAGCAGACTCGATGGGCTGAATTACCTAATTTTGCTCCTTTGAGTTTTGGTCTTATGAGTAGGAATAAACAGAATCCCAAGATTTTTTTTTCACAGATGCTAAAAATAAGAGGGTAACTTGATAGAGAATAGGACCACCCAAGAACAAAAGAAGGAATTTATGTCTGTAGTCAGAGGAAGAAGCTGAGGTATTAAATAAGTATGTAGCTAAAGAGAAGATACTAGATAGAGGCTAGCAATAACATAGAGGGTAGGATGATACATGAGAGCATGTTGAAGACCTATGAGCCTTACATCAGCAGTAAATAATTATTAAAGTCAATTTTTACATGGATAATTGACAAGTCTCACATGTTAGGGTGATTTAGATTAGGCACATAAGATCCCTGGACATGCAAAATTGACTTGACCATGAGCGTTACTCTGACCAGTAGTGTTCCACAAGGATCAAATCAATTTGTATGTGATATATGTAAATAATTTGCTCAAAGATGTAGGTACACCAGTGGAAATGTAGGCAGAGAAATGGCAGAGATAGTTTAATCTGCACAAGTGTGAGGTGTTGCACTTCAGGCAGTCAAATGTAAAAGGAAAATACCCAGTAAATGGCAGGACCCTCAGGAGCATTGATATACAGAAGGTTCCTAAGATGCAAGTCCATATCTCCCTGAAAGTGGTAACAAAGCTGGACAAGGTGATCAAGAAGGTGTATTATTCGTTTTTGAGGTGTGTAAGGTGACAGACAACTATCACTATTCTTTTTAGGACTTTAACAGTCACATGTTTTTGGGATTTATTGGGTGACAGATGCTTTTGCTACTCTTTTTAGGACTTTAGCAGTAACACGTTCTTGAAGTTTTTGTTACAATTTTGTCCCAAATTGGCATAGTGATTTTGTTTCATATAAAATAATGCAGCATAAAGTGAGAATGTAGACATTTTATTGAATTTTGCATCCATTGTATACAAATCTAAAACAAGTTTGGGAAATTTGTAACCACACTGTGACACTGCAAGTTGCATGCGACACCGCTATAGTTGGCACGATAGCACAGCAATTAGCATGGCGCTATTACAGCTTGGGATTCAAAGTTTGGAATTCATTTCCACTATTCTCTATAAGCAAGTCTGTACATTGCTTCCCGTATGATGCAGTGTCTCAACCTGAAACATTGACAATTCTTTTCCTGCACAGATGCTGCTCAATCCACTGAGTTCCTTCAGCAGATTGTTTGTTGCACCAGATTCCAGCATTTCAAGTTAATCAAGCTGAAGTTTAATTATCATTCAATCATGCATGAACATCCATGAATACAGCCAAATGAAATGGTATTCATCCAGAGCCAAACAAAATACCAAATCACACACAGCTCAAGGCACATAGCACATTTAAGATAGCAGTAAATATACAGTCACACAGAAAAGTAATAATAAAGCCCACATCCCTGAATGTCATGTACTGTAGATTGATAGTGCTTGGATATTGTCAGCAAGAACAAGCCTGCAGCAGTCCAAATATCCCACATTAGTACAGCCACAGGCGAATGCAATCCAGCTGTCTTCCACTGAGCAATCACTGGAGAGCAGCACGGATGGGAGGGGAAAGCCTCCAACCCAGCATGGATTCCAGTGTGCCCACTGCACCTCTGCTCTCTCCCATACTGCCTTCAGCAACTCTTCCCTGGGCCTCTGCAATAGGTGACCCTGTGGCATGAGGGCCTAGTCTGCACCACAACTGAGGCCTCTCAGTTCCCCTACCATCGCTATCACCAATGAACCAGGTTTGAAGCATTCTACATTACCAATGTCCAACAGGGTTTTGTGATCACTACAAAAACATCCAAGACAATCGTACGATCCATTTGTTAGTCTGCATGCCATCTTCACGCACCGACTCTGATGCCTTCCTATATAGCAGGCAGCAACACAGTCTGCACTAAGTCCAGCTCCTTCACTATTGAATAACTCACTAGTGGGGTAAATCTGCAGTATTTAATTAAAAGCTCGTGTGTACAAGGTCGCAAAGATTAGTGGGAAAACTTTAAAAAGCAACAAAGAACAACTAAACAAGAAATAAGGAAATGGAAGATAAAGTATGAAAGTAAATTAGCACAAAGTATAAAAACAGGAAAAGTTTTTATAAATATATAAAGTGGAAGAGGGTAACTAAAGTCAAAATAGGTCCTTTTGAAGACGAGAATGGGAAATTAATATTTGGTGATAAGGAAATGGCTGAGGCATTGAACGACTATTTTGTGTTGGTCTTCACAGTAGAGGACACATCTAATATGCCAAAGAAGGATGTTATGGATGAAATGGGAGGTGAGGACCTCGATTAAATCACTGTCACTAAAGAGATAGTGATGAGCAAACTAGAGGGCCTGAAGGTAGATAAGTCCCCTGGTCCTGATGGGATGCATCCCAGGGTGCTGAGGGAATTGGCGAAGGTTATAGTAGACGCGCTATTTATCATTTATCAAAACTGTCTAGACTCTGGGCAGGTCCCGGCAGATTGGAAGACAGCAAATGTCCCGTCACTTTTTAAAAACGGATGTAGGCAAAAGATGGGCAACTATAGGCCAGTTAGCTTAACATCTGTAGTCAGGAAAATCCTTGAAGTTGTCATTAAGGAAGAAATAGTGAAACATTTAGAAAGGAGTGGTTCCATTAGACAGATGCAGCATGGATTCAGAAAGGCAGGTCCTGTTTGACAAACGTACTGGAGTACTTTGAGGACAGAATGAGTGCAGTGGATAGAGGGGAACAGGTGGATGTCGTATACTTGGATTTCCAGAAGGCGTTCAATAAGGTGCCGCACAAGAGACTAAGATTCAGATGCATGGAGTCGGAGGAAGTGTATTGCATGGATAGTGGATTGGTTAACCAATAGAAGGCAGAGAGTTGGTGTAAATGGGTGTTTCTCCAGTTGGCGGTCAGTGGTGAGTGGGGTGCCGCAGGGGTCAGTGCTGGGCCCGCAGCTGTTTACCATTTACATTGATGATTTGGAAGAGGGGACTGTGTAGTGCAGCAAAATTTGTTGATGACACTAAACTGAGTGGAAAAGCAAATTGTACAGAGGATGTGGAGAGTCTGCAGTGGGATATAGATAGGTTAAGTGTGTGGGCCAAGGTCTGGCAGATGGAATACAAAGTTGGTAAATGTGAGATCATCCACTTTGGAAGGAATAATAGAAGAGCAGATTGTTCATTAAATGGTGAAAGATTGCAGCATGCTGTTGTGCAGAGGGACTTGGGAGTGCTTGTTCATGAATCACAAAAAATTGGCTTGCAGGTACAACAGGTTATTAAGAAGGCAAACGGAATGTTGGCCTTCATTGCTAGAGGGATTGAATTCAAGAGCAGGGAGGTCATGCTGCAACTATACAGGGTATTGGTGAGGCTGCACCTGGAGTACTGTGTGTAGTTCTGGTCTCCATACTTGAGGAAGGGTATACTGGCTTTGGAGGCAATGCAGAGGAGGTACACCAGGTTGATTCCAGAGATGAGGGGTTAATCTATGAGGAGAGATTGAGTCACCTGGGAGTATACTCTCTG
The DNA here is from genome assembly GCF_030144855.1 of Hypanus sabinus. Lineage (NCBI taxonomy): Eukaryota > Metazoa > Chordata > Chondrichthyes > Myliobatiformes > Dasyatidae > Hypanus > Hypanus sabinus. The sequence continues at coordinate 108,057,580 of NC_082719.1, forward strand.
GAATTCAGAATAATGAGAGAGGATCTAATAGAAACATACAAAATTTTGAAAGAGATAGATAAGATAGAAGTTGGAAAGTTGTTTCCATTGGTAAGTGAGACTAGAACTAGGGGAAGTTGCCTCAAGATTCAGGGGAGAAGATTTAGGATGGAGATGAGTAGGAACTGTTTCTCCCAGAGAGTGGTGAATCTGTGGAATTCTCTGCAGGTGAGTCTTCTTCACTAAATGTATTTGAGATAGATAGATTTTTACATAGTAGGGGAATTATGGGTTATAGGGAAGAGGCAGGTAGATGGTGCTGAGTTTATGGACAGATCTGCCATGATCTTATTTAATGGCATGGCAGGCTTGATGGGCCGGATAGCCTACTCCTGCTCCTATTTCTTATGTTCTTAAGTTTACTTGATATTCCTGATATCCACAGCATCATGCGATCATAAAAAAGATGTAAGAGATAAACAGTTACATGTTTGGTTGGACTTAGAGTAGTCACTGCAACCTTGCATGCCACCATCTTGCAGTCTCTCTGTCTCAGTGGAAGTAATTTTGTGTAATGTGTATTTAATCACACAAGAATATGAATTCTTTCTTTCTTATAGGAAGACATCAGAGTCAATGCGTGAAGGTGGCGTGCAGACTAACAAATGGATCGTACGATTGTCTTGGATGTTTTTGTAGTGATCACAAAACCCTGTTGGACATTGGTAATGTAGAATGCTTCAAACCTGGTTCATTGGTGATAGCGATGGTAGGGGAACTGAGAGGCCTCAGTTGTGGTGCAGACTAGGCCCTCATGCCACAGGGTCACCTATTGCAGAAAGAAAGAAAGAAGAATACTAATTCATGGTGAAGATGGCCATTGAGGCACAGGTGTCCACAGGGAAGGGAGCGTGGGTGGAAATGTGTAAGTGAGTGCTGTGTACAAAGGCTGTCCTGAGATGAGATGACTCAAAGATCAGTCAGGGTAGGGGCAAATTCTCAGAAGTGGGAACCATACAGGAAGAAACAGAAACGGATATATGATGTGAAATTTGTTCTTTTCTGGCAGCAATACAGTGCAAGACATAAATGTCCAGAAATTACTTAGTGCAAAAGCAAGGAATAATGAACCAGTGCTTATAGATTCATGGTCTATTCAGAAACTTGATAGTGGAGGGGGAAAGTTGCCCTAAAACACTGAGTGTGAGTCTTCAGGCTCCTATACATCCCACTGATGGTAGTAATGAGAAGAAGGCATGCCCCAGATGGAGAGGGTCCAACATCAATGCAGAATATTCTCAATCTACCTCTATGGACAAATCAATTCTGAATTCAAGTTTCAGCAGCAATGTTTCGCTGGATTCCGTACCTCCTGAGTTTCTGAATGAGCCTATGATGGGCAACCTTGTCAAATTCCTTAACTAAAATTCATACACACCCTACCCACCACACCACCTTCATTGACTTGTTTTGTCACTTCCTCAAAAAGTCAACTAGGCTCATGAGGGATGACCTGCTCCTCACAAAGCAATGCTGACCACTCCTAATCAGACTAATTCCTCTCCAAATCCTCATAAATCCTGTCTTCAAGAATTTTTCCAGTAGTTTGGCCACCACTGATATAAGACTCACTGGTCTATAATTCCCAGGGCTATCCCTATTACCTTTCCTGAATGAAGAAATAACATTTGTCATCATCCAATCTTTTGGTATTACTTCTCTGACCAGTGAAGACAAAAGATCATCATCAAAGGCACAGCAATCTCTTCCCTTGCATCCTGTAATAAACTGGGGTATATATATCATTCACCACTGGAAACTTAAACAGTCTTAGAGTCATAGAAAAGTACAGCACAGAAACAGGTCCTTCAGTCAATTTAGTTTATAGCAAGCCATTTAAACTACCTACCCCCATCCATCTACACCAAAACCAAAGCCCTCCATACATCTACCATCCATGTACCTATCTAAACTTCTCTTAAACATTAAAATTGAGCTCACATGCACCATTTGTGCTGGCAGCTTGTTCCACACTCTCATGATCCTCTGAATGAAGAAGTTTCCCCTCATGTTCCCCTTAACCATTTCACCTTTCATCCTTAACCGATGACATCTAGTTGTAGTCCCACCCAACCTCAGTGGAAAAAAGCCTGCTTGCATTTATCCTATCTCTACCCCTCATAATTTTGAATATCTCTAACAAATCTCCTCTCAGTCTTCTACATGCCAAGAAAGAAAGTCCCAACCTATTCAATCTTTCTGTATAACTCAGGACGTACAGATTTTGTTAAATAATCAATATATGGAGCTCCCAACTGGATACACCATGAGACCATACGATATAGGAGCGGAATTAGACCATTTGGTCCATTGAGTCTGCTCCTGTATTTCATTATGGGTGATCCATCTTCCCCCTTAGTACCAATTTCCCGCTTTCTTCCAGAATCTCTTCATGCCCTGACCAATCAAGAAACTATCAACCTCTGCTTTAAATATACGTAAAGACTTGGCTTCCGCAACTGTCCATGGCAACAAATTCACACAGATTCACCATTCTCTGGCTAAAGAATTTCCTCCTAATCACCGTTCTAAATGGACACTTCTCTATTCTGAGGCTGTGTCCTCTGGTCCTGGTCTCTCCCACCATAGGAAACATCCTCTCCACATCCATGCTGTTGAAGCCTTTCACCATTCAATAGGTTTCAATGAGCTCACCCCTCATTCTTCTGAATTCCAGTGAATACAGGCCCAGAGCCATCATACGCTCTTCACATGACAAGCTGTTCAATCCTGGAATCATTTTCTTGAACCTCCTTTAAACCCTCTCCAGTGTCAGCAGATCCTTTCTAAGATAAGGGACAGAAACTGCTCACAATACTCCAATTGAGGGCTCACCAGTGTTTTTTAAGGTCTCAACATTACATTTACGTTCAAGTCCTCTTGAAATGAATGCAAACTTCACATTTACCTTCCTCACCACTGACTCAACCTACAAATTAATCATTAGAGAATGGTGAATGGGGGATTTGGGGTGCATGGAGTTCTGCGGGTGTTAGCAGAAAAGGGGGTGTGCAACCCCCCCCCCCCCCACCGCTTCAAGTCCCACATGTGAGGTTGGTCAAGAAGGTTCAGTCACTTGACTTTCAGGATGAATTAGCCAATAGGATCCAACATTGGCTTCATGGGAGAAGCCAGAGAGTGGCAGTAGATGGTTGCTTCTATGACTGGAGGCCTGTGACTAGTGGTGTGAAATAGGGTTTGGTACAAGGTTCGTCGCATTTGTCATCTGGATGCTAATGTGGTTACTGGGAACAGCAAATTAGCAGATGGCACTAAGATTGGGGGTGTAGTGAAGACTAAGGAAGACTATCAAAGCTTGCAGCAGGATCTGGACAGCTGGAAAAATGGACTGAAAAATGGCAGATAGAATTTGATGTAGATGTGTGAAGAGCTGCACTTTGGGAGGACAAGCCAGGATAGGACTTACACATTGAGCGGCAGGGCACTGAGTAGTGCGGTAGAATCTGGGAATACAGGTCCATAAATTATTGAAAGTGGTGTCTTGGGCTGATAGATTCATAAAGAAAGCTTTTGGCACTGAGCTTCATAAATCAAAGTATTGAGTACAAGAGATGGGATGTTATGATGAAGTTGAATCAGACACTGATGTGTGCAGTTTTAGTCACTGACCTGCAGGAATGATATTAATACATTTGAAAAAGTTCAGAGACAGTTTGCAAGTCTGTTGCAGGGACGAGGACATAAGGTGTATGAATTGGTTAGGACTTTATTCCCTGGAGCATAGGAGAATCATGGTAGATTTGATAGAGGTATACAAAATGATGAGGGGTCCAGATAGGGTAAATGCAAGCAGGCTTCCATTGAGGTTATGGATGGAAGATGAAGTATTTAAGGGGAACTGCTTCACTCAGGTGATGACTGTGGAACGAGCTGCAAGCGGAAGTGGTGGATACGGTTTGGATTGCGACATTTTTGAGAAGTTTGGAGAAGTACGTATAGGTGGGAGGGGTATGGGGGGCTATGGTTCAGGTGCGGATCTGTGGGACTAGAGAGAATAATAGTTCGGCATAGAATGGATTGGCTGAACGGCCTGTTTCAGTACTATAACAGGATGACCACATCCCGCAGCGGCTGCGGTGACGACCGGTTGCTACCGGCGCCAGTCTCTCCCTCGCTCGGTCGCACCGCCCACAGATCCTCTGCAAGGTCACGTCAGTCACCAAGTTGATTCTCACTCTCCGCCTCTTCATCATCACCCTGTCAGCATTTTCCCGGTGCTCTCTCCGCAATCAGCACGCAGTTTCCCACTACCTCCCAGTCTCACCCGCGGCCCTTTTTAAACATTTAGCTTTTCCCCGTCATTCGGATCAACCGAGGAGCCGTGGTTTGCCGGGCCCGTGTGGGCTCGCCTCAGCTTCTCCTGCGGAGCGCCAGCGCTCCTTGCACTGTTTACCGTGACTGGAGGAGCCAGGGGTTTCCTACATCTCAGTTCCCCTCTCAGTGCTGGCTCCCCTGGTGGAGAGAGCGGCCTTCCGGGTAGCCGGCCTCGGGGGAGAACTCGCTGCCGGTTCATTAACGCGGTCCAGCGGTTGAAATTATGAAGAATGCTTGCCTGGATGCAGGGGCGTGAGGTCTAACTCCCAATAAGAGGGTTCGGGACTAAGTGAAAGTAAGACTCTCCTTGCCCAATCGGTTTTCACTACTGTTAGCTATGAACATTTATTACTGCGGCGTCACATTCCTGCAATGCCTCTAACTCGCTTTAATAACCCGAGCTCCCCACCACAGTGTGAATCGCCTCACATGCGGGGTGCTATGCCGGATAAAAATGTCATCCGCCGGTTCACGTTGCACAATGACAGCCCACTCTTTGGATCAAGCAGATAACGATAAACATTCCACAACATAAATCAGAACGATGTTTATACTTCAAGCACCGTCAGTATAGATGGATCTGTGTGCATACTACAAGGTGTGCATTGGAGAGGGACAGCCGACGATTATTAATAATTGTGCGGCAGTAAAACTTCCCAAATGCTCACCGACCAGAAAATTTGTGACAATGTACGGCATTAAATCGCACCGAACTGCTAATCTGATGTGCATGGGGTGACTGCAGAGCATCGGAAAAGCTGCAGAAAGTTGTAAACTCAGTCAGCTCCATCATGGGCATCGGCCTCCCCTGCATCGAGGACACCTTCAAAAGGCGATGCCCCAGAAAGGCGGCATCCGTCGTTAAATACCCCCATCACCCAGGATATGCCCTCTTCTCACGGAGGAGGTACAGGAGCCTGAAGACAAACACTATGTTTCAGGAACAGCTTCTTCCCCTCCACCATCAGATTTCTTGATGGACAATAAAACCAGAAATACAACCTCACTATTTTTGCTCTGTGTTGCACTAGTTACTGCAACACAGAGTAAAATACAATGTGTGTGTGTATGGTAAATAAAATATGTGTATGTATATATACACATATACATATATATATACTTACTTGTATGTGTGTGTGTGTATATATATATAGTTTTCTTTTATCGTTATGAATTGCTGCCGCATAACAACAAATTTCACGACATACGTTAGTGATAAACATTCTGATTCTGTCCGTGTATCCGGGGGGATGGTGGGGTGGGTGGGGGGATTAATTTATTTTGAGTGAGGACAGAGTTTGCTGAGTGTGGACTTGAGCAGATTGGCGCAGGGGGAGGGGAAAGGGGTGGGGAGCTATTTTTAGTGTGTGTGCGGAGCAGAGATGTGCTAGTGCTGCCGAGACGCGGGACGTGGCGGGACCCCACCGAAGCTGTTCTTTCAGCACCTACCCGCTCTGTCAGCACAGGTAAGAAACGGGCTCGTTGCCGCTGCTTTCCTTCACTCAGGTATCTAAGCCGCAGTGTGCAAGTTAAAGTGCTGCCTGGTTTTTAGTTATAACTTGATCACAATTAACAGACGCAACTCGACTGTGAAACTGTTAGGAATGTAAGGATAGTTATGAACAACCCTTCACGCCCCCAAACACTATTTTATCATTTCCTGTCAATCACCTTATGTACAACCTTTATGAACATACTTTATGGCGTCACTTTATGAACATACAATCAGACTATGTACATAAATTACCTAATGTCTTTATTGTGTTTTAAAATATTGTGTTCTTTATCTTATTGTGTGTTTTTTTGTGCTGCATCGGATCCGGAGTAAGAATTATTTCATTCTCCTTTACGCTTGTATACAGAAAATGACATTAAACAGTCATGAATCTTTCGGAAATATTCAGTAATCAGTTTACGTTTCTCGGGAGACTGGCCCGGGTCACAATGAAAGTAATGGACTGACATTACATTGACACATCGTTACTACTTTGTGTTCACCGTGGGTCACGTTTATAGACACGTTTATAGACCGTGGGTCACGTTTATAGGTATGCAGGCTGTCTGTTTGTCCGCACTGTCCCCGCTCTCCTGTCTCTTCACCCCTGTGAGCGGGTACGGACGGGGGAGGGGGGGTGAAGATTTGGGTGTCGAGATGACTTTGCTTGCTCAATAACGAGGGCGAGGAGAGACATCCCGCCACTTGCTATGCTATGGCTGAGGCAGCAGCAGCGTTTCGGGTTCATCTCCCGGGCGAGGTACCGTAGGGAGGACCCCGTGTATTAACGAGACCTGCTGTGACCTTGGGGATTGCGCTGAGTGCGCTACATGTTTCTTCAAGGGCGCAGAGTGAAGCGATCCCCGAGCGGTAGAGCACAGTGTTTGGCACAAAGCGCTTATTGGAGGAGGCGCCCATTGCCCTTGTAGTCACATTGATGTCTAGCGTAATCTGAAACATAATGGAGCGATCGGTTACAGGGTTCCTTAGGAGTATACCGTTAGCCCTTTCTAAGTACACCGGTAGGGCTAGGCAGGTTAGCTCTAATTTAGCGAGCACCACCCAGCGGGGGAGTAATTACCCCCGCGCCCCCCCCCCCCGCCCCCCGTAAACAAGAATGAAATTTGGCAGGAAGTAGCGGTAGTGTTAACTGAAAACTGCTGATAAAGCGGAGCGGGGAGGTCGGTGCCTGAACTGACAGCGCAGCTCAGCACGGCGGCATGCGGAAGCGCGTTGCTGCTGAGACCCGCATCTCCAAGCAACTCTGCAAGTGTCTGTGAGGCCGCTCTCTCTATATATATTCCGAGGCCTGTCACTCAGAGGTACGCTTAGAAGTCCAAAAGGAATGGCGCAGACAACAGGTGCAGGTTTGCAGGGACAGAGCTTGCGGAGTCGTAGTACCCCCGCGGAGCAGGCAGGGTAACCACTCATCCCAAATAACTACCTGTCACTAAATAAATAACCTTGAGATATTCCCACATTCCAGGGACAGAGACCAGATCCATTTCCACACAATCCAGCGAATTCCCATTGACACCGGCAAGATAAAATCCTTGTGGTATCCACAATTCAGAGTGACAGAAAATCCCATCCCAATTCCCACAAAAAGATAAAGAATCCCATCCCGTTCACACAGAGCCATTGACAATCCCATCCCGTTCACACAGAGCCGTTGACAATCCCATCCCATGCACACAGAGCCGTTGACAATCCCATCCCGTTCACACGGAGCCATAAAGAATCCCATCCCGTTCACACAGAGCCGTTGACAATCCCATCCCGTTCACACGGAGCCATAAAGAATCCCATCCCGTTCACACGGAGCCATAAAGAATCCCATCCCATGCACACAGAGCCGTTGACAATCCCATCCCGTTCACACGGAGCCATAAAGAATCCCATCCCGTTCACACGGAGCCATAAAGAATCCCATCCCGTTCACACAGAGCCATAAAGAATCCCATCCCATTCACACAGAGCCATAAAGAATCCCATCCCCATTCCCACAGAGAGACAGAGAATTCAGAAAGTAATGAGGCATGTGATCCTCAGAGACCTTGCTTTCTGGATCCAAAATTGGCTTGACCAGAGAAGGAAAAGGGTGGTTTTGGATGGTTTGTATTCTGCATGGAGGACCGTGATCGCAATGGTGTTCCACAGAGATTTGTTCTGGGACTCCTCCTCTTTGTGATTTTTATAAATGACCTGGATGAGTTAATAAAAGGGTAGTAAATTTGCTGATGACACAAAAGTTGGGGTGTTGTAGATATTCTGGAGGGTTGTCAGAGGTTACACCAATAGGATTCAGAACTGGGCTGAGAAGTGGCAGATGGAGTACAACCCAGATAAGTGTGAAGTGGTTAATTTTAGTAGGCCAATTTGAAGACAGAATGTAATATTAAAGGAAAGACTCTTGGAAATGTAATTTTGGGGTCCATGTCCTTAGGACACTCAAAGCTGCTGTGTAGGTTGACTGTGTGATTAAGAAGGCATACAGTGTGATGGCATTCATCAACCAAGGGATTGAGCCGAGAGGTAATGTTACAGCTATATAGGACCCTGGTCCTATATATGAATGTTTTCAAAGCCTGCAGAGGGATTTGGACCAGCTGGAAAAATGGGCTGAAAAATGGCAGATGGAGTTTAATGCACACAAGTGTGAGGTATTGCACTTTGGAAGGACAAACCAAGGTAGAACATGCAAGGTAAATGGTAGGACACTGAGGAGTGCAGTAGAACAGAGGGATCTGGGAATACAGATACAAAATTCCCTAAAAGTGGCATCACAGGTAGATAGGGTCGTAAATAGAGCTTTTGGTACATTGGCCTTTATAAATCAAAGTATTGAGTATAAGAGTTGGAATGTTATGGTGAGGTTGTATAAGACATTGGTGAGGCTGAATTTGGATTATTGCAAGCAGTTTTGGTCACTGAATTACAGGAAGGATATTAATAAATTTGAAAGAGTGCAGAGAAGGTTTACAAGGATTATATTATCATCATTCTATTCATTCTATGTAATTATCTTAAAAATTGAATTAAAAAAATGAAAGAGTGCAGAGAAGGTTTACAAGGATGTTGCCGGGACTTGAGAAACTGAGTTACAGAGAAAGGTTGAATAGGTTAGGACTTTATTCCCTGGAGCGTAGAAGAATGAGGGGAGATTTGATAGAGGTATATAAAATTATGATGGGTATAGATAGAGTGAATGCAAGCAGGCTTTTTCCACTGAGGCTAGGGGAGAAAAAAACCAGAGGACATGGGTTAAGGGTGCAGAGAGAAAAGTTTAAAGGGAACATTGGTGGGGGGGTCTTCTTCACACAAATAGTAGTGGCAGTGTGGAATGAGCTGCCAGTTGAAGTGGTAAATGCATAGAACATAGAATAGTACAGCACATTACAGGCCCTTTGGCCCACAATGTTGTGCCAACCTTCAAACCCTGCCTCCCATATAACCCCCCACCTTAAATTCCTCCATATACCTGTCTAGTAGTCTCTTAAACTTCACTAGTGTATCTGCCTCCACCACTGACTCAGGCAGTGCATTCCATGCACCAACCACTCTCTGAGTGAAAAACCTTCCTCTAATATCCCCCTTGAACTTCCCTCCCCTTACCTTAAAGCCATGTCCTCTTGTACTGAGCAGTAGTGCCCTGGGGAAGAGGCGTTGGCTGTCCACTCTGTCTATTCCTCTTAATATCTTGTACACCTCTATCATGTCTCCTCTCATCCTCCTTCCCTCCAAAGAGTAAAGCCCTACCTCCCTTAATCTCTGATCAGGCTCACTTTTAACATTTAAGAAAATCTTGGACAGGTACATGGATGAAAGGGGTATGGAGGGATATGGTCCAGGTGCAGGTCAGTGGGACTAGGCAAAAAAATGGTTTGGCACAGCCAAGAAAGGCCATCAGGTCTGTTTCTGTGCTGTAATGTTCTATGGTTTCTATGGTCAGACCCGACTTGGAGGATTGTGCTCAGTTCTAATCACCTCACTACAGGAAGGATGTGGATACTTTAGAGAGAGTGTAGAGGAGATTTACAAGGATGTTACCTGGATTGGAGAGTGTATCTTATGAGAATAAGTTGAGTGAACTTTTCTGCTTGGAGCAACAGAGGACGAGAGCTGACCTGATAGTAGGTGTACAAGATGATGAGAGGCATTGATCATTTGGATAGCCAGAGGCTTTCTCCCCCAGGGTTGAAGTGGCTAACATGAGGGGGCACAGTTTTAAGGTTCTTGAATGTAAGTACAAGGTACTTGGTAAGTTTTTCACACAGAGAGTGGGGGGTGTGTGGAATGGTAGAAGGTGGTAGAGGCATACACAATAAGTTATTTTTGTCATAAGGTGGGCATTGGGAACAGACCCAAATGCAAGACACAGACACTGAAGTACTAGGGAGAGGACTAGGTGTATAAAGTAAGCAAGGGAAGTAGGGAAGAAACAACACTGGACAAGACACAGGCCCTGGACAAGACTGGGAGACAGGGCATAGGCTAGGACTAGAGTAGGAAAGTGGGACCTGGACGAGGAACTAGGAACTGGAAACTAGAAACTAGAAACCTGAACAAGGACTCCGAGCCAGAGACTGGACAGGGACCCAGAACCTGGGTCTTGACTCAGGCTCAGACTCTGGATCCAGGCGAGGACTGAACGTGGCAAGGCAACAGGACTGGATGAGGGGGCAGGACGCAGGACTCCAGGGCTGGATTAGGACATGAAGCTCAGACTTGGTCTTGATTGAGGGAGAGCAGGAATGCAGAGCTCAGGTCAAGGGAGAGCAGGAACACAGAGCCAAGGTTGAGGGAGAGCAAAACAGAAGCAGGAAGAGGCATAGCTGGATATGGACACTAGCCCTGGACGAGACCAGGACTCAGGACCTAGGCAACGACCTGGACACAGACTGGAACCTCCACAGAGCCTTGGACTGGAGCACAGGAACACAGAACCAGGAGCCTTCCTTGGGAACAGGACATAGAGCCAGGGCTTTACACAGAGTCAAGACCCCTCCTTGGGGACAGGACATAGGGCCAGGACTCATACACAGACACAAAGAGACAGTTCCAAGCTCAACAATAGATAGTTCCTTCTGTTGGCAAGGCAAGGCTCCAGTCTCACTCCAGCAGCTGAACTTGACAGCAATACAGGTAAGGACACAGGTGTGGGTTGCCAGCAGGGCTTCAGGCCAGGCTTCAAAGGGAAGGAAGGGAACAGTCCAGCCTCAGGGTAACAGCAAGGACAGCCTGACTTACCCCACAGAGGCAAGGACAGGAACAGACACATCCCACCATAGCGTAACAGCAAGACCTGCTTGACTTACCCCACAGAGGCAAAAACAGGATACCAACAAGACAAACCCACAACCACACTCAAACCCAGGGCCACTTATATTCCAGCCCCAATATGAGAATCAGGTACCTATGATTAAGCTCAACTGAAACAACAGACAGCCAGAAGACCCGGAGTCTGGAGTTCACGGACTGGACTGTGAACCAGAAAGTGGACTTCACGGACCACACCATGACACTTTTAAAAGACTCTTAGATAGGTATGGGGAGTTTAGGAAAATAGAGGTCTATGCGGTAAGGTAATTCTAGGCAGCTTCTAGAGTAGGTTATATGGTTGGCACAACATTGTGGGCTGAAGGGCCTGTAAGGTGCTGTAGATTGTTCCACAGCACATTGCAGCCCATCTATATGTTTTATGTTCTAATCTCATCCCAGTTCCACAGAGAGACTGAAAATCCAATCCCAATTCCACAGGGAGACAGAAAATCCAATCCGAATTCCACAAAGAGACAGAAAATGCAATCCGAATTCCACAGAGAGACAGAAAATCCAATCCCAATTCCACAGGGAGACAGAAAATCCAATCCCAATTCCACAGAGAGACAGAAAATGCAATCCGAATTCCACAGAGAGACAGAAAATCCAATCCCAACTCCACAAAGAGACAGAAAATGCAATCCCAGTTCCACAGGGAGACAGAAAATCCAATCCCAATTCCACAGGGAGACAGAAAATCCAATCCGAATTCCACAAAGAGACAGAAAATGCAATCCGAATTCCACAGAGAGACAGAAAATCCAATCCCAATTCCACAGGGAGACAGAAAATCCAATCCCAATTCCACAGAGAGACAGAAAATGCAATCCGAATTCCACAGAGAGACAGAAAATCCAATCCCAACTCCACAAAGAGACAGAAAATGCAATCCCAGTTCCACAGGGAGACAGAAAATCCAATCCCAATTCCACAGGGAGACAGAAAATCCAATCCCAATTCCACAAAGAGACAGAAAATGCAATCCGAATTCCACAGAGAGACAGAAAATCCAATCCCAACTCCACAAAGAGACAGAAAATCCAAACCCAATTCCACAGGGAGACAGAAAATCCAATCCCAATTCCACAGGGAGACAGAAAATCCAATCCCAATTCCACAGAGAGACAGAAAATCCAATCCCAATTCCACAGGGAGACAGAAAATCCAATCCCAAATCCACAAAGAGACAGAAAATCCAATCCCAGTTCCACAAAGGGACAGAAAATCCAATCCCAATTCCACAGGGAGACTGAGAATCCAATCCCAGTTCTACAGAGAGATAGAAAATCCAATCCCAATTCCACAGAGAGACAGAAAATGCAATACCAAATCCACAGGGAGACTGAGAATCCAATCCCAATCCCACAGGAAGACTGAGAATCCAATCCCAATCCCACAGGAAGACTGAGAATCCAATCCCAATCCCACAGAGAGGTAAAGAATCCCATCTCCATTCCCACAGAGATACTGAGAATCCCATCCCCATTCACACAGAAAACATTGAGGATCCTGTCTCTTGACCATAAGCTTCAGGGTGAGGTTCTTCATCACATTTTTTAATCCTGTCACACATACCATGATGCAGTCATTGACTCTTCCCCTCCTTGGTATTCTGTTCTTGATATAATTTCTCGGTATCACCTTTGACTCTGGGATGAATTTGAAAACACATTGTTGTGCCATTACCAAGATGCCCCATTTCTCACTTGTAACGTTGTCTGGCTTTGCCCTTGTTATAGGTTATCTGAAGCTGAAGCCATTACTATCTCAGCATTAAACACGAGGAAATCTGCAGATGCTGGAAATTCAAACAACCCACACAAAATGCTGGTGGAACACAGCAGGCCAGGCAGCATCTATAAGGTGAAGCACTGTCGATGTTTCTGGCCAAGACCCTTCATCAGGACTAACTGAAAGGAAAGATACTAAGAGATTTGAAAGTAGTGGGGGGAGGGGGAAATGCGAAATGATAGGAGAAGACCGGAGGGGTGGGATGAAGCTAAAAGCTGGAAAGGTGATTGACAAAATCGGCTGGTGTGATATACTGCGTCCAGTGCTCCCGGTGTGGCCTTTTATATATTCGTGAGACCTGACGCAGACTGGGAGACCGTTTCGCTGAACACCTACACTCGGTCCGCCAGAGAAAGCAGGATCTCCCAGTGGCCACACATTTTAATTCCACGTCCCATTCCCATTCTGATATGTCTATCCATGGCCTCCTCTACTATCAAGATGACACCACACTCAGGTTGGAGGAACAATACCTTATATACCGGCTGGGTAGCCTCCAACCTGATGGCATGAACATTGACTTCTTTAACTTCCGTTAATGCCCCTCCTCCCCTTCTTACCCCATCCCTGACATATTTAGTTGTTTGCCTGTTCTCCATCTCCCTCTGGTGCTCCCCCCGCCTCCTTTCTTTCTCCTGAGGTCTCCAGTCCCATGATCTTTTCCCTTCTCCAGCTCTGTATTACTTTCGCCAATCACCTTTCCAGCTCTTAGCTTCATCCCACCCCCTCCGGTCTTCTCCTATCATTTCGCATTTCCCCCTCTCCCCACTACTTTCAAATCTCTTAGTATCTTTCCTTTCAGTTAGTCCTAACGAAGGGTCTCAGCCCAAAATGTCGACAGTGCTTCTCCTTATAGATGCTGCCTGGCCTGCTGTGTTCTACCAGCATATCGTGTGTGTTGTTTTTACTATCTCAAGATTATCCAACCTCTCTTCCAAGGTACACACTGCAGAATGAGAATCAGATCAGAATAGTGTCTCAGCTGAAGAAAAGGAGCAAGCCATGGATTGTCTACTGAGTCTCTCTGAGTGGAATTTAGAAACAGGAAGTGGTTAATAACTCTACTGGGTGTTTTTTATAAACCACCCAAAGTAACAGGGATATTGAGGAACAGATAGGGAGTGAGATTCTAGAAGGATGTAATAATAACAGGGTGATGGGAGATTTTAATTTCTCCAATATTGATTGGCATCTACCAAGAGCAAGGGGTTTAGATGGGATAGAGTTTGTTAGGTGTGTTCAGGAAGGTTCTCTGACACAATATGTAGATAAGCCTACAAGAGGAGAGGCTGTACTTGATCTTGTATTGGGAAATAAACCTGGTCAGGTGTCAGGTCTCTCAGTGGGAGAGCATTTTGGAGATAGTGATCACAATTCTATCTACTTTACCATAGTATTGGGTCGGGATAGGAGCAAACAAGTCAGGAAAACATTTAATTGGAGGAAGGGGAAATATGAAGCTATCAGGCAGGAACTTGGAAGCTTAAATTGGGAACAGATGTTCTCAGGGAAATGTACAGCAGAAATATGGCAAATATTCAGGGGATTTTTGTGTGGAGTTCTGCATGGGTATGTTCCAATGCTGTTGAAAATCTAGTCAAGAAGAAAAGAAAAGCTTACGAAAAAAAACTAGGTTCAAAAAACTAGTTAATGATAGCAATCTAGAAAATTATAAGGCTAGTAGGACAAATTTAAGAATGAAATTAGGAGAGCCAGAAGGGACCATGAGAAGGCCTTGGTGAGCAGGATTAAGGAAAACCCAAGGCATCCTACTAGTATGTGAAGAGCAAGAGGATAAGACATGAGAGAATAGGACCAATCAAGTGTGACAGGGGAAAAGTGTGTATGGAACCAGAGGAGATAACAGAGCTACTTAATGAATACTTTGCTTCAGTATTCACTATGAAAAAGGACCTTGGCAATTGTAGGGATGACTGCCAGCAGACTGAAATGTTTGAACATATTGTTACGAGACACGCAGGCTCATACTGTGAGTGTTACTTTAAGAGCGCCTGAGTAAGGTGGGACTATGACATCAGTAACAGGCTGTAGCAGCTTGCTGTGGACTTAAACAGAGAGAAAGAGAAAGAGGGAGAGAAAGAAGAGAGGGGAGACACTCAGGCAAGCTGAAATTTCAGCTTGTCACCTCTATGGTTTGGAACTCTTCGATGCCCGAAAGATTATCGGCACGCAGTGCACACAGATGTGTGACTGTCACTTCATGTAATCCATATGTATGGATTTGTTGGAGTATCCTGTGGTACCACTTTTGTTGGCCCTTTGCCTGGAATCGAGGTGTTATGGTAACCACTTGAAGACAATATTCTTGTAACTGTCATCTGATGATATGTCAAGTGGATTTCGGAACAACTCAACGGACAAGATCTCCAACGATTGCTATTTCGTTTACCCAGTCAGGAACCTGGGAATCTTCATAATTGCCTTTGATGTTATATCCTGGATTACAAACCTCTCCCCTCACTCACTTATTTTGTGGATTACTGAACTTTTCTACTTTACCATTTTAAGACTTTAATAACTATTCCTCAGCTTGATGGTTACACATACACACACATAATACTGTTAACTTTTGTTTATCTCATTAAGTTACTATATTATAAATAGATATGTACTCATAAAGATAGTGGTTTTAATATTAAAACCGGACTTAGTGTGAAATCTCTTGCTGATGATTTGTTTCTAAAACGTTACAGTTTTGTAACAAAATAGACATTAAGAAAAAGGATATGCTGGAGCTTTTGGAAAGCATCAAGTTGGATAAGTCACAGGGGCCAGATGAGATATACCCCAAGCTACTGTGGGAGGCAAGGAAGGAGTTTGCTGAGCCTCTGGCAATGATCTTTGCATCACCAATGAGGACGGGAGAGGTTCCGTAGGATTGCAGATGTTGTTCTCTTATTCAAGAAAGGGGGTAGAAATAGCCCAGGAAATTATAGACCAGTGAGTCTTACTTCAGTGGTTGGTAAGCTGATGGAAAAGATCCTGAGAGGCAGGATTTATGAACATTTGGAGAGGCATAATATGATTAGGAATGGCTAATCATTCAGCATGGCTTTGTCAAAGGCAGGTCATGCCTGATGAACCTGATCGAATTTGTTGAGAATGTGACTAAAGACATTGATGAAGGAGAGCCATAGGTGTAGTGTATATGCATTTCAGCAAGGCATTTGATAAGGTACCCCATGCAAGGCTTATTGAGAAAGTAAGGAGGCATGGGATCCAAGGGGACATTGCTTTGTGGATCCAGAATTGGCTTGCCCACAGAAGGCAAAGAGTGGTCGTAGAAGGGTCATATTCTGCTTGGAGGTTGGAGACCACTGGTGTGCCAAGTCTTAATCATTCCTTGTCTTTCGAACTGACATAAATCCTGTCCCTCAGAATGATCTCTAACTATTTCCCTACCAACTAATATCCATATTGCCCTCTTCTTAACAAGGAAACAACATTGGTTATCTTCCAGTCCTGTGGTTAGAATCTCAGAAAGCTCTTCCCTTGAGACCTTCCTGCCAACTGAGCCTGTGCCACCCAATTATACCCATGTGACTAATTAACCTACTAACCTGTATGACATTGGAATGTGGGAGGAAACCCATATGGTGACGGGGAGAACATACAAACTCCTTACAGACAGTGCCATGAATTGAAACTGGGTACTGGTGCTGTGATTACATTACACTAACCACTACGCTACCGTCTTGCCCATTTCTTTGCCCATTTTTGTCCTCCCAATTTTTTTTCTTGTGTTCTCTCCTATATTACCCTCAAACATCAGTGATCTGTTCAGTAATTACCCCTCAAACATACAACCATAAAACCATAAGATATAGGTGCAGAAATAGGCCATTTTGGCCCTTCAAATCTGCTCCACAATTTCATCATGATCCAATTTTCCTCTCAGCCACAATTTCCTCTCTTCTTCCCATATCCCTTCATGCCCTGACCAATCAAGAGTCCATCAACCTCTGCCTTAAGTATACATAAAGACTTGGCTTCCACAGCTGCCTGTGGCAACGAATTCCACAGATTCACCACTCACTACCTAAAGAAAACTTTCTTCATCTCTGTTCTAAAACAATGCCCCTCTATTCTGAGGCTGTGTCCTGTGGTCTTAGACTAGGCCACTATTGAAAACATTCTTTCTGCATCTACTCTCTCAAAGCCTTTCACCATTCAATAGGTTTCAATTAGGTGAACCCTCATTCTTCTGAATTCTAGTGAATACAGGCCCAGAGCCATCAACCTCTCAACCTTCAGGACACTTGTTCAGTTATTGACCCTTGGCCTTCAGGAGACTTGTTCAGTTATTGCCTCTCAACTCTCAGGCTCTTTCTTGAACTTCACTCACCCCTACACTGAACTGTTCCCACAGAAAATGGGTTCACTTTCAAGGAACCTGCAACTCATGTTTTCGACGTCTATTGCGTATTTATTTATTATTAATACATTTTATTCTTTTTTTTGTATTTGCATATTGTTGCTTTTGAGCATGGTTTGTTTGTATTTGTTGTGCGTGTTTTCAATGATTCTATTGTGTTTCTTTGTGTTTGCTGGGAATGCCTACAAGAAAATAAATCTCAAGGCAGTATATGTGACATTGCTTGGAGCTCACCAGGAATGAGTTTACAGGGAACATAGCAAAATTTGTCAGTTCTATTTTGGATTGTTTCATCACCAGTAAACTGCAATTAATGTGATTTAAGTGCAATTTTTTTTTGTCTTTGAGTGTGGATGGTACAGGATTTGGGGTTGCCAGAGTAATATATTAGATGTGATTCAGAAGGGAAAAGAGGAGAAGAGGCACGTTGTGGCAATTGCAGATTTGTTAGTTAGGGATTTGTAGACCTCATTAGCCCAGTCTGCCAGAGTTGCCTTCACATGCTAGCATAGGAATGTCCTTAAAATATTGTATAATAAATCTAATTTCTATGTAAAGATAGATGTAATTAGCACTCTTCGTTTGTATTGGTTCCATTTTTGAATTACTAGATTTGCTGTTAATTTTTATGAAGGAAAGACCACTGTGACTCATCTGCTCTAAAGCTTGTTCTAGATGAGAGATCTAACTCCTCAGCAAACTGCAGTAAGCAACCAAGGGTCTGCTTGGCAATCTTGTGGTTACTTAATTATTTAAGCCCATCACCCCATGGGGGCATAGCATGGGGTGATGGGCTTAAATAACAACAGCAGCTCACCAGAGTCCTCAATATATCACAGAAGCCAAGATTCCCTAAACTTGTTATCTTTGCCTTTTATTTTGACAGGATTATACAAACTCTGTACTCTCCAAATTACACATTTGAAGGCCTCACCTTTGTCAGAAAACAACCTGTCCCAATCCACACCTGCCAGATCCTTTCTGATACCATCAAAATTGGCCTTTTTCTCCAAATTAGAATCTCAACATGAGGATAAGACATATCCTTTTGCGTAATTACCTTGAAACTAGTGTCATTCTGATCATCAGATCACTTCTGTCACCTGCCCTGTCTCATTGCCTATAAGGAGATCTATTATTATGAAATACATTCCCAGCTGGTCGGGTTCTGTGCCAGGATATTGCATGGGGGAAGCTTGGCTCTTGCTGCCCACCTACAGTGATAATCTATTAACTAATTTAATTACACTGTGTTAGAGCAGTGCTGTCTTGCATATACCATTCTTCAACTGGGCAGATATTCTAACTTCAGACAGCAACCTGAAAACAGATTGTTTCTTTTGTAACATTAAAAAAAAGACATTGGGCAGATAATTTTAGTATTAAAATTGATATAAGCTAACATTGTGACACAGAACATAGAACACTACAGCACAGTACAAGCCCTTCAGCCCACAATGCTATGCAAACGTTTAACATACTCCAAGATCAATCTCCCCCTTCCCTCCCACATAATCCTCCATTTTTCTCTCGTGAATATGCCTATCCAAATGTCTGAAATGTATCTGCCTCTACCACCACCCCTCCACTCTCTGTGTAAAAAGCCTTCCTCCTGTAGATGCGTTTGATGGCTTTGGTTCTGTACTCACTTGAGTTCAGAGAATGAGAGGGAGAATCTCATTGAAAACAATCGAATATTGTAAGGCCTGCATAGAGTGCCTGTGGAAAAGATGTTTCCTATAGTGGGAAGGTCTAGGACCAGAGGACACTGCCTCAGAATAGAAGAAAGATAAAGAATTTCTTTAGCCAGAAAGTGGTGTATCTGTACAATTCATTGCTACCAGACAGTTGTGGAGGTCAAGTCATTGGGTATGCTTAAAGCAGAAGTTGATAGCTTCTTGATTAGTAAGGGCATCAAAGGTTATGGGGAGAAGTTAGGAAAATGGAGTTGAGAGGAGTAATAGATCAGCCATGATGGAATTTTAGAGCCAACCTGATGGGCCAAATGGTTTAATTCTGCTCCAGGGTTTTATGTCATGGTTTTCTCCAATTGCCTTAAAATTATGCTTACTGATATCTTTAGGGTTGATTAAAGAAAGCTTCAGCATTGTGAGCAGTCTGGGCAGTCTTTGCTGTAGATTTTGTGGTGTTCATACTAAGAAATAATGGAGGAGGGAGTGAGTGTTTAGAGTGGTTCGGAGAGTTCTGGTCAGCTGTTCTGCTTTTGCCTAGGTGGTGAAAGTCCTCGGAGCTGCACTCTCCAGGCATAGAACTAAGCTGGGGGTGCCACAGTAACATAGCCGTTAGTGTGACACTATTACAGCTCAAGTTCAGAGTTCAACTCTGACACAGTCTGTAAAACGTTTGCATGTCCCCACCCCCCCCCCCACCCCAAGGACTGCAGAGGTTTCCTCCAGGTGCTCTGGCTTCCTCCCACAGTGTACAGATGTACGGGATGATAAGTTAATTGGTTATTGTAAATTGGTCTAGGATTAACTCAGGATTTGGTGGACAGCACAGCTCATTGGGCCACACTGTACCTCTAACAGCCAGATAGATAAATAAGTAGATAAAGCTGCTGGGAATGTATTTAAGGAGACTGTAGCCTTACTCTTCACCAAGATTGGCAAGCAGAGGTTCAGTAATTTCTCAATGGAAGATGCTGAGACCCCGCATTGAGGATGTCGAGCTTCCAGCTCTTGTACAGGCATGTGGTGACTATTCCATCACAGTCCTGATATGTTTGGGTAGAACCAGGAGATGAATTCTTCTGAATACCCAGCCTCTGACCTGCTCTTGTACACACAGGATTTATGTGCCTGATCTGCTTAAGTTTCTGGTCATTTCTGATCCTTTGGATGTTGATTGTGTGAAAACTGAAGAAAAATGTCTTCAAATATTGAGGGTAGGTGGGTATTCGCCTGTTGGGCAGAATCATTGGTTGGTAGAAACCCACAGCCTGTAAGGAAATGAAGCGGAGGCTTGGCCCAAAAGCAGAGCAGCAGGGATGATTCAGCAGTGAATGATAAATTTAATTGGAAAATAACACACCAGGAGATACAGGAGAACCGAAACCATATACACCAGGCAACAAGGTAAACCGTGGGGAGGGAGAGAGAAGGCTAGCAACAACTGGTTGAGGCTGGCTGTTTCAATGAGAATTGGGTTTAAATAAGCTGCACGTGATGAGTGGCAGGTGCTTCCTGTTAGTTGGGTGGGGACTGGGAGGTGCCTGCATGCACAGACCAAACACAACTTGCTGTGAATGGAATTTAGACCTACCTTCTGTCATTATTTACTCGGGCTAGTGATATTGCTTAGCTGTGAACTGAGAGTAGCTTTTTTCTGTCACTAATCACTCACTGTTCACTAGATTAGTGAGAGTAGTTTAGTGGAACAGCTCAGTTATTGGGGTTGGAATTTCAGTTTGTTCTTCTGTCACCATGTGGTGAGTGTAGGGTTCCATTTTGCCGGGATCCATTGTGGCTATTGTACAATCACTTTACAAACTAAAATCATCTGATGCTTGAGTTCATGAAAATGCAATATTCAGCAAATGTGCCAACAAAATTCAGATATTATTTCTGATTAAATATGAATGAGGGTCTTCAATATATTTGATTTTGATTCCTAGTTTATTACTTTAGTACAAAACCAATTGATCAATGTTATTTTCATTCATAGAACACAGAACATAGAGCACTAGAGTATGGAACAGGCTGTCAGCATATCATATTTATGTTGTAGATGATGCCTATCTAAATCAATCCCTGGTCCACATCCCTCTTTCCCTGCCTGTTCATGTACTTTTCAAAATGCCACTTAAATGTTATCGTAACAACTACTTATTCTACTAGTCTGTGGTGGCCAGTGCTATCATGTTTGCTGTTGTGTGCTGGGGCAGCAGGCTGAGGGTAGCAGACACCAACAGAATCAACAAACTCATTCGTAAGGCCAGTAATGTTGTGGGTGTGGAACTGGACTCTCTGACGGTGGTGCCTGAAAAGAGGATGCTGTCCAAGTTGCATGCCATCTTGGACAATGTCTCCCATCCACTCTATAATGTACTGGTTAGGCACAGGAGTACATTCAGCCAGAGACTCATTCCACCAAGATGTAACACTGAGCGTCATAGGAAGTCATTCCTGCCTGTGGCCATCAAACTTTACAACTCCTCCCTCGGAGTGTCAGACACCCTGAGCCAATAGGCTGGTCCTGGACTTATTTCCACTTGGCATAATTTACCTATTATTATTTAATAATTTATGGTTTTATGTTGCTGTATTTCTATACCATTCTTGGTTGGTGCAACTGTAATGAAACCCAATTTCCCTTGGGATCAATAAAGTCTGTCTGTCTGTCTGTCTGTCTGTCTGTCTATCACCAACTCCACTGGCAGCCTGATAAAGGCACCTACCACACTTGAGTAAAACACTTACCTTGCAAATCTACTTTAAGCTTTCCTTTCTCACCTTAACTTCATGTCCCCTAGCACTTACCATTTCAATCCTGAGAAAAAGACTACCCATTCTCATAATTTCATCTACTTGTTCAATCAGTTCACCCTTAAGCTTCTGATGCTTCAGAGAACACAATCCAAGTTTAAAACATCTTATACAGAACAGTACAGATACTTCATCCATGATGATATGCTGACCTATACACACCTATCCACAAATAATTTATCCTTTCTCTTCTACACAGCCCATAACCCTCCATTTTTCTTTTATCCATGTGCCTATTTAAGTATCTTCTAAATGCTCTAATTGTATCCTCCTTTACCACCACCCCTGCCAGTGTGTTCCAGACACCTCCCAGTCTCTGTGTAAAAAACCCGTCTCCGACACATCTCGTAAACTACCCTCCACTTTTCTTAAACAGCCGTCTTCTGGATTTGGCTATTGCAACCTTGGGAAAAAGGCAGTGGCCGTCCCCTCAATGTATCCCTTATCAGCGTATACACCTGCAATAAGTTGCCACTTGTTCTCCACTCAAAAGAGAAAAGCCCTAGCTTACTCAGCCTTTCTGCATAAGACATGTTCTAATCCTGGCAGCAGCCTAGTAAATCTCTGCATTCTCCTTCTGCTGGAGGGGGGGATCCAGAACAAGAGGGCACAACCTCAAAATAGAGGGACAACCTTTTAGAACAGAGGTAAGGAGGAATTTTATAGCCAGAGAGTAGAGAATCTGTAGAATGCTCTGCTACTGACTGGTGGAGGCCATGTCCATGTGTATATTTAAGACGGAAGTTGACCATTTCTTGATCGGTCAGGACATCAAAGGATATGGTGAGAAGGCAGGTGTATGGGGTTGAGTGGAATCTGGGATCAGCCATATAACCATATAACAATTACAGCACAGAAACAGGCCATCTCAGCCCTTCTAGTCCATGCCGACGCTTACACTCACCTAGTTCCACTGGCCCGCACTCAGCCCATAACTCTCCATTCCTTTCCTGTCCATATACCTATCCAATTTTACTTTAAGTGACAATACCGAACCTGCCTCTACCACTTCTACTGGAAGCTCATTCCATACAGCCATGATGGAATGGCAGAGGAGACTCAATGGGCTGAAGCTTCTCTGTCTTAGGTTTTATGTTCTAAAGCTACCACATCTTCCTATTATAGGGTGACTAGAAATGAACACAATATTCCAAGGAAGAAAGTAAACAATCGATGTTTCAGGCCAATGAAGGGTTTCAGCCTTCTGAACTTGTATGGTAACTTTGAGGGATTTATGGACTTGGACCCCACGATTCCTCTGTACCCCAACACTGCTAAGAATCCTGTCATTAATCTTGTACCCTTTCTTCAAGTTTGATCATACAAAGTGAATCACTTCCCATCTGCCACTTTTCATAACAGCTCTGCATCCTGTCAATGTCCTTTTGTAACCTACAACAACCTTCTACACTATATATAACACCACCAACTTCCGTGTCATCTGCAACTTACCAAAAATATCCCATCTCCTTATAAGTGAAATATACTAACAAGTCCCAAGATCTACTTTCAACTTTTCCTTACACTCTAATCCAGGAAGCATCCTGGTGAATCTCTTCTCCATCTCCAAAGCCTCCACATCCTTTTTGGAACACGGCAATCAGGAATGTACACAGTGTGACTGAAACAGTGTTTTCTACAGCTACAATGATTTCCCAGTTCCTGCAGACTCAACCAGTTCCCCTCCACTACCACTCTCCGTCTGGTGGAACTGGTTCTCACTTTTAATAATTTCTCCTTCAGCTCCTCCCACTTCCTTCAAACAAAAGGTGTAGGGCAATCACATGGATCCCAGCTATGCCTGCCTGTTTGTCGGCTGTATACAAGCCTACAATGGTGTCACTCCCCAGCCTTTCCTACGCTACTGCATTGGTGCTGCTTCCTGCACCCATACAGTGCCCATTGACTTCATCAACTTTGTCTCCAGCTTCCACCCTGCCCTCAAATTTACCTGGTCCATTTCCGACACCTCCCTCCCCTTTCTCAATCTTGCTGTATCTATGTCTGGAGACAACTTATCCACTGATGTCCATTATAAACCCACTGATTCTCACAGCTACCTGAACTATACCTCTTCCCACCCTGTTACCTGTAAAAATGCCATCCCCTTCTCTCAATTCCTCCACCTCTTCCACTTCTTCCTCCCCCTCCCCCCACAGACTCACCTATCACCTTCCACTTCTTCCTCCCCCTCCCCCACAGTCTCACCTATCACCTTCCACTTCTTCCTCCCCCTCCCCCCACAGTCTCACCTATCACCTTCCACTTCTTCCCCCCCCACAGTCTCACCTATCACCTTCCACTTCTTCCTCCCCCTCCCCCCACAGTCTCACCTATCACCTTCCACTTCTTCCTCCCCCTCCCCCACAGTCTCACCTATCACCTTCCACTTCTTCCTCCCCCCCCACAGTCTCACCTATCACCTTCCACTTCTTCCGCCCCTCCCCCCACAGTCTCACCTATCACCTTCCACTTCTTCCTCCCCCTCCCCCCACAGTCTCACCTATCACCTTCCACTTCTTCCTCCCCCTCCCCCCACAGTCTCACCTATCACCTTCCACTTCTTCCTCCCCCTCCCCCCACAGTCTCACCTATCACCTTCCACTTCTTCCTCCCCCTCCCCCCACAGTCTCACCTATCACCTTCCACTTCTTCCTCCCCCCACAGTCTCACCTATCACCTTCCACTTCTTCCTCCCCCTCCCCCACAGTCTCACCTATCACCTTCCACTTCTTCCTCCCCCCACAGTCTCACCTATCACCTTCCACTTCTTCCCCCCCCACAGTCTCACCTATCACCTTCCACTTCTTCCTCCCCCCACAGTCTCACCTATCACCTTCCACTTCTTCCTCCCCCTCCCCCCACAGTCTCACCTATCACCTTCCACTTCTTCCTCCCCCTCCCCCACAGTCTCACCTATCACCTTCCACTTCTTCCTCCCCCCCCACAGTCTCACCTATCACCTTCCACTTCTTCCTCCCCCTCCCCCACAGTCTCACCTATCACCTTCCACTTCTTCCTCCCCCTCCACAGTCTCACCTATCACCTTCCACTTCTTCCTCCCCCTCCCCCACAGTCTCACCTATCACCTTCCACTTCTTCCTCCCCCCCCCCACAGTCTCACCTATCACCTTCCACTTCTTCCTCCCCCCCACAGTCTCACCTATAACTTTCCACTTCTTCCTCCCCCTCCCCCCACAGTCTCACCTATCACCTTCCACTTCTTCCTCCCACTCCCCCACAGTCTCACCTATCACCTTCCACTTCTTCCCCCCCTCCCCCCACAGTCTCACCTATCACCTTCCACTTCTTCCTCCCCCTCCCTCACAGTCTCACCTATCACCTTCCACTTCTTCCCCCCCACAGTCTCACCTATCACCTTCCACTTCTTCCCCCCCCACAGTCTCACCTATCAACTTCCACTTCTTCCTCCCCCTCCCTCACAGTCTCACCTATCACCTTCCACTTCTTCCCCCCCCCACAGTCTCACCTATCACCTTCCACTTCTTCCTCCCCCCACAGTCTCACCTATCACCTTCCACTTCTTCCCACCCCCACAGTCTCACCTATCACCTTCCACTTCTTCCTCCCACTCCCCCCACAGTCTCACCTATCACCTTCCACTTCTTCCTCCCCTCCCCCCACAGTCTCACCTATCACCTTCCACTTCTTCCTCCCCCTCCCCCCACAGTCTCACCTATCAACTTCCACTTCTTCCCCCCCCACAGACTCACCTATCACCTTCCACTTCTTCCTCCCCCTCCACAGTCTCACCTATCACCTTCCACTTCTTCCTCCCCCTCCCCCCACAGTCTCACCTATCACCTTCCACTTCTTCCCCCCCTCCCCCCACAGTCTCACCTATCACCTTCCACTTCTTCCTCCCCGCACAGTCTCACCTATCACCTTCTACTTCTTCCTCCCCCCACAGTCTCACCTATCACCTTCCACTTCTTCCCCCCCTCCCCCCACAGTCTCACCTATCACCTTCCACTTCTTCCCCCCCCACAGACTCACCGTTCACCTTCCACTTCTTCCCCCCCCCACAGTCTCACCTATCACCTTCCACTTCTTCCTCCCCTCCCCCTCCCCCCACAGTCTCACCTATCACCTTCCACTTCTTCCTCCCCCTCCCCCCACAGTCTCACCTATCACCTTCCACTTCTTCCTCCCCCTCCCCCCACAGTCTCACCTATCACCTTCCACTTCTTCCTCCCCCCACAGTCTCACCTATCACCTTCCACTTCTTCCTCCCCCTCCCCCACAGTCTCACCTATCACCTTCCACTTCTTCCTCCCCCCACAGTCTCACCTATCACCTTCCACTTCTTCCCCCCCCACAGTCTCACCTATCACCTTCCACTTCTTCCTCCCCCCACAGTCTCACCTATCACCTTCCACTTCTTCCTCCCCCTCCCCCCACAGTCTCACCTATCACCTTCCACTTCTTCCTCCCCCTCCCCCACAGTCTCACCTATCACCTTCCACTTCTTCCTCCCCCCCCACAGTCTCACCTATCACCTTCCACTTCTTCCTCCCCCTCCCCCACAGTCTCACCTATCACCTTCCACTTCTTCCTCCCCCTCCACAGTCTCACCTATCACCTTCCACTTCTTCCTCCCCCTCCCCCACAGTCTCACCTATCACCTTCCACTTCTTCCTCCCCCCCCCCACAGTCTCACCTATCACCTTCCACTTCTTCCTCCCCCCCACAGTCTCACCTATAACTTTCCACTTCTTCCTCCCCCTCCCCCCACAGTCTCACCTATCACCTTCCACTTCTTCCTCCCACTCCCCCACAGTCTCACCTATCACCTTCCACTTCTTCCCCCCCTCCCCCCACAGTCTCACCTATCACCTTCCACTTCTTCCTCCCCCTCCCTCACAGTCTCACCTATCACCTTCCACTTCTTCCCCCCCACAGTCTCACCTATCACCTTCCACTTCTTCCCCCCCCACAGTCTCACCTATCAACTTCCACTTCTTCCTCCCCCTCCCTCACAGTCTCACCTATCACCTTCCACTTCTTCCCCCCCCCACAGTCTCACCTATCACCTTCCACTTCTTCCTCCCCCCACAGTCTCACCTATCACCTTCCACTTCTTCCCACCCCCACAGTCTCACCTATCACCTTCCACTTCTTCCTCCCACTCCCCCCACAGTCTCACCTATCACCTTCCACTTCTTCCTCCCCCTCCCCCCACAGTCTCACCTATCACCTTCCACTTCTTCCTCCCCCTCCCCCCACAGTCTCACCTATCAACTTCCACTTCTTCCCCCCCCACAGACTCACCTATCACCTTCCACTTCTTCCTCCCCCTCCACAGTCTCACCTATCACCTTCCACTTCTTCCTCCCCCTCCCCCCACAGTCTCACCTATCACCTTCCACTTCTTCCCCCCCTCCCCCCACAGTCTCACCTATCACCTTCCACTTCTTCCTCCCCGCACAGTCTCACCTATCACCTTCTACTTCTTCCTCCCCCCACAGTCTCACCTATCACCTTCCACTTCTTCCCCCCCTCCCCCCACAGTCTCACCTATCACCTTCCACTTCTTCCCCCCCCACAGACTCACCGTTCACCTTCCACTTCTTCCCCCCCCCACAGTCTCACCTATCACCTTCCACTTCTTCCTCCCCTCCCCCTCCCCCCACAGTCTCACCTATCACCTTCCACTTCTTCCTCCCCCTCCCCCACACTCACCTATCACCTTCCACTTCTTCATCCCCCCCCCACAGTCTCAGCTATCACCTTCTACTTCTTCTCCCCCCACAGTCTCACCTATCACCTTCCACTTCTTCCCCCCCCCACAGTCTCACCTATCACCTTCCACTTCTTCCTCCCCCCACAGTCTCACCTACCTTCCACTTCTTCCTCCCCCTCCCCCACAGTCTCACCTATCACCTTCCACTTCTTCCCCCCCCACAGTCTCACCTATCACCTTCCACTTCTTCCTCCCCCTCCCCCACAGTCTCACCTATCACCTTCCACTTCTTCCTCCCCCCCCCACAGTCTCACCTATCACCTTCCACTTCTTCCTCCCCCTCCCCCCACAGTCTCACCTATCACCTTCTACTTCTTCCCCCCCCACAGTGTCACCTATCACCTTCCACTTCTTCCTCCCCCTCCCCCACAGTCTCACCTATCACCTTCCACTTCTTCCCCCCCCTCCCCCCACAGTCTCACCTATCACCTTCCACTTCTTCCTCCCCCCCCACAGTCTCACCTATCACCTTCCACTTCTTCCCCCCCTCCCCCACAGTCTCACCTATCACCTTCCACTTCTTCCTCCCCTCCCCCACAGTCTCACCTATCACCTTCCACTCCTCCCCCCCCCACAGTCTCACCTATCACCTTCCACTTCTTCCTCCCCCTCCCCCCACAGTCTCACCTATCACCTTCCACTTCTTCCTCCCCCTCCCCCACAGTCTCACCTATCACCTTCCACTCCTCCCCCCCCACAGTCTCACCTATCACCTTCCACTTCTTCCTCCCCTCCCCCCACAGTCTCACCTATCACCTTCCACTTCTTCCTCCCCCCCACAGTCTCACCTATCACCTTCCACTTCTTCCTCCCCCTCCCCCACAGTCTCACCTATCACCTTCCACTTCTTCCTCCCCCCCCACTGTCTCACCTATCACCTTCCACTTCTTCACCCCCCCCCCACAGTCTCACCTATCACCTTCCACTTCTTCCTCCCCCCCCCACAGTCTCACCTATCACCTTCCACTTCTTCCTCCCCCCACAGTCTCACTATCACCTTCCACTTCTTCCTCCCCATCCCCCCACAGTCTCACCTATCACCTTCCACTTCTTCACCCCCCCCCACAGTCTCACCTATCACCTTCCACTTCTTCCTCCCCCCCCCACAGTCTCACCTATCACCTTCCACTTCTCCTCCCCCCCACAGTCTCACCTATCACCTTCCACTTCTTCCTCCCCCTCCCCCCACAGTCTCACCTATCACCTTCCACTTCTTCTTCCCCCCCACAGTCTCACCTATCACCTTCCACTTCTTCCCCCCTCCCCCACAGTCTCACCTATCACCTTCCACTTCTTCCTCCCCCTCCCCCCACAGTCTCACCTATCACCTTCCACTTCTTCCCCCCCCACAGTCTCACCTATCACCTTCCACTTCTTCCTCCCCCCCACAGTCTCACCTATCACCTTCCACTTCTTCCCCCCCCCACAGTCCCACCTATCACCTTCCACTTCTTCCTCCCCCTCCCCCACAGTCTCACCTATCACCTTCCACTTCTTCCTCCCCCTCCCCCCACAGTCTCACCTATCACCTTCCACTTCTTCCTCCCCCCACAGTCTCACCTATCACCTTCCACTTCTTCCTCCCCCTCCCCCACAGTCTCACCTATCACCTTCCACTTCTTCCTCCCCCTCCCCCCACAGTCTCACCTATCACCTTCCACTTCTTCCTCCCCCTCCCCCACAGTCTCACCTATCACCTTCCACTTCTTCCCCCCCCCACAGTCTCACCTATCACCTTCCACTTCTTCCTCCCCCCCCACAGTCTCACCTATCACCTTCTACTTCTTCCCCCCCTCCCCCACAGTCTCACCTATCACCTTCCACTTCTTCCTCCCCCTCCCCCCACAGTCTCACCTATCACCTTCTACTTCTTCCCCCCCTCCCCCACAGTCTCACCTATCACCTTCCACTTCTTCCTCCCCCCCCCACAGTCTCACCTATCACCTTCCACTTCTTCCTCCCCCTCCCCCACAGTCTCACCTATCACCTTCCACTTCTTCCCCCCCTCCCCCCACAGTCTCACCTATCACCTTCCACTTCTTCCCCCCCCACAGTCTCACCTATCACCTTCTACTTCTTCCCCCCCACAGTCTCACCTATCACCTTCCACTTCTTCCCCCCCCCACAGTCTCACCTATCACCTTCCACTTCTTCCCCCCCCTCCCCCACAGTCTCACCTATCACCTTCCACTTCTTCCTCCCCCTCCCCCCACAGTCTCACCTATCACCTTCCACTTCTTCCTCCCCCTCCCCCCACAGTCTCACCTATCACCTTCCACTTCTTCCTCCCCCCACAGTCTCACCTATCACCTTCCACTTCTTCCTCCCCCCCACAGTCTCACCTATCACCTTCCACTTCTTCCCCCCCCACAGTCTCACCTATCACCTTCCACTTCTTCCCCCCCCACAGTCTCACCTATCACCTTCCACTTCTTCCCCCCCCACAGTCTCACCTATCACCTTCCACTTCTTCCTCCCCCTCCCCCCACAGTCTCACCTATCACCTTCCACTTCTTCCTCCCCCTCCCCCACAGTCTCACCTATCACCTTCCACTTCTTCCTCCCCCCACAGTCTCACCTATCACCTTCCACTTCTTCCTCCCCTCCCCCCACAGTCTCACCTATCACCTTCCACTTCTTCCTCCCCCTCCCCCCACAGTCTCACCTATCACCTTCCACTTCTTCCTCCCCCTCACAGTCTCACCTATCACCTTCCACTTCTTCCTCCCCCTCCCCCCACAGTCTCACCTATCACCTTCCACTTCTTCCTCCCCCTCCCCCACAGTCTCACCTATCACCTTCCACTTCTTCCCCCCCCCCTCACAGTCTCACCTATCACCTTCCACTTCTTCCTCCCCCCCACAGTCTCACCTATCACCTTCCACTTCTTCCTCCCCCCCACAGTCTCACCTATCACCTTCCACTTCTTCCTCCCCTCCCCACAGTCTCACCTATCACCTTCCACTTCTTCCTCCCCACAGTCTCACCTATCACCTTCCACTTCTTCCCCCTCCCCCCCACAGTCTCACCTATCACCTTCCACTTCTTCCTCCCCCCACAGTCTCACCTATCACCTTCCACTTCTTCCCCCCCCACAGTCTCACCTATCACCTTCCACTTCTTCCTCCCCCTCCCTCACAGTCTCACCTATCACCTTCCACTTCTTCCTCCCCCCCCACAGTCTCACCTATCACCTTCCACTTCTTCCCCCCCTCCCCCACAGTCTCACCTATCACCTTCCACTTCTTCCCCCCCACAGTCTCACCTATCTCCTTCCACTTCTTCCTCCCCCCCACAGTCTCACCTATCACCTTCCACTTCTTCCCCCCCTCCCTCACAGTCTCACCTATCACCTTCCACTTCTTCCTCCCCCCCACAGTCTCACCTATCACCTTCCACTTCTTCCCCCCCACAGTCTCACCTATCACCTTCCACTTCTTCCTCCCCCTCCCCCACAGTCTCACCTATCACCTTCCAC
The DNA here is from genome assembly GCF_030144855.1 of Hypanus sabinus. Lineage (NCBI taxonomy): Eukaryota > Metazoa > Chordata > Chondrichthyes > Myliobatiformes > Dasyatidae > Hypanus > Hypanus sabinus. The sequence continues at coordinate 108,088,705 of NC_082719.1, forward strand.
TTCTTCCTCCCCCTCCCCCCACAGTCTCACCTATCACCTTCCACTTCTTCCTCCCCCTCCCCCCACAGTCTCACCTACCTTCACTTCTTCCTCCCCTCCCTCACAGTCTCACCTATCACCTTCCACTTCTTCCTCCCTCACAGTCTCACCTATCACCTTCCACTTCTTCCTCCCCCTCCCCCACAGTCTCACCTATCACCTTCCACTTCTTCCTCCCCCTCCCCCCACAGTCTCACCTACCTTCCACTTCTTCCTCCCCCTCCCTCACAGTCTCACCTATCACCTTCCACTTCTTCCTCCCCTCCCCCCACAGTCTCACCTATCACCTTCCACTTCTTCCTCCCCCTCCCCCCACAGTCTCACCTATCACCTTCCACTTCTTCCTCCCCTCCCCCCACAGTCTCACCTATCACCTTCCACTTCTTCCTCCCCCTCCCCCCACAGTCTCACCTATCACCTTCCACTTCTTCCTCCCCCTCCCCCCACAGTCTCACCTATCACCTTCCACTTCTTCCTCCCCCTCCCCCACAGTCTCACCTATCACCTTCCACTTCTTCCTCCCCCCCCACAGTCTCACCTATCACCTTCCACTTCTTCCTCCCCCCACAGTCTCACCTATCACCTTCCACTTCTTCCTCCCCCTCCCTCACAGTCTCACCTATCACCTTCCACTTCTTCCTCCCTCCCCCCACAGTCTCACCTATCACCTTCCACTTCTTCCTCCCCCTCCCCCCACAGTCTCACCTATCACCTTCCACTTCTTCCTCCCCTCCCCCCACAGTCTCACCTATCACCTTCCACTTCTTCCTCCCCCTCCCCCCACAGTCTCACCTATCACCTTCCACTTCTTCCTCCCCCTCCCCCCACAGTCTCACCTATCACCTTCCACTTCTTCCTCCCCCTCCCCCCACAGTCTCACCTATCACCTTCCACTTCTTCCTCCCCCCCCACAGTCTCACCTATCACCTTCCACTTCTTCCTCCCCCCACAGTCTCACCTATCACCTTCCACTTCTTCCTCCCCCCCCACAGTCTCACCTATCACCTTCCACTTCTTCCTCCCTCACAGTCTCACCTATCACCTTCCACTTCTTCCTCCCCCTCCCCCCACAGTCTCACCTATCACCTTCCACTTCTTCCTCCCCCTCCCCCCACAGTCTCACCTATCACCTTCCACTTCTTCCTCCCCCCACAGTCTCACCTATCACCTTCCACTTCTTCCTCCCCCCCCACAGTCTCACCTATCACCTTCTACTTCTTCCTCCCCCCCACAGTCTCACCTATCACCTTCCACTTCTTCCCCCCCACAGTCTCACCTATCACCTTCTACTTCTTCCTCCCCCCCCACAGTCTCACCTATCACCTTCCACTTCTTCCCCCCACAGTCTCACCTATCACCTTCCACTTCTTCCTCCCCCACAGTCTCACCTATCACCTTCCACTTCTTCCTCCCCCTCCCCCACAGTCTCACCTATCACCTTCCACTTCTTCCTCCCCCTCCCCCCACAGTCTCACCTATCACCTTCTACTTCTTCCTCCCTCTCCCCCACAGTCTCACCTATCACCTTCTACTTCTTCCTCCCCCTCCCCCACAGTCTCACCTATCACCTTCTACTTCTTCCTCCCCCCACAGTCTCACCTATCACCTTCCACTTCTTCCTCCCCCTCCCCCACAGTCTCACCTATCACCTTCCACTTCTTCCCCCCCACAGTCTCACCTATCACCTTCCACTTCTTCCTCCCCCTCCCCCACAGTCTCACCTATCACCTTCCACTTCTTCCCCCCCACAGTCTCACCTATCACCTTCTACTTCTTCCCCCCCACAGTCTCACCTATCACCTTCTACTTCTTCCCCCCCCCCCACAGTCTCACCTAGCACCTTCTACTTCTTCCTCCCCCTCCCACATTTTTCTCTGACTCCTCCTCATCTTTATTTTTCCATTAAGGCTCTCGGCCCAAAATGTCAGCTGTACTCTTTTCCATAGATGCTGCCTGGCTTGCTGAGTTCCTCCAGAATTTTGTGTGTGATGGTATTGGATTTGCTGTCTGTGAAGTTCTGAACTCAACTGAAGATCTTAAGCCTTATCAGATATTGACAACAACAGTTACCCTCATTAAAGGGAGGTTATACTGGAGCTACCTACTCTCAAACACTTGATCACTTCCCTGTTGGTCCTCCATGGTGAGTTTAGCTGCTAATACCCACTATTTGAGCAGTGGATCTCCCGTCCTTACCAAGGAGGAGATTCTTCCAGCTAATGAAGGAAATTCATTTATTTCTATTCATATACATTTAAATTTACATAGAATTCTTAAAACACAAGGAGCTTGGAAAAATAGAGGGCTATAGGTAAGCCTAGTAATTTCTAAGGTAGGGACATGTTTGGCACAAGTATTACGCTATAGGTTTTCTATGTTTCTATGTTTTACATTGAAAACTCAGAGGATTTCCATCTTATATAAGATTTCTAAAATACAAACCATTTCTAAAACACAATGGATTTCCAAAACACAAGTACAAATCCTATCAGCTAAAAAGACATACCAACGAGTTGTAGACAAATGAGTCTACCATCGCAGAAACCGAAGTCGGAAAATGGATTCATCTATCTGTCATTCTTCGTGTTCTTCTTTGACCATTCCTAACAAGTCTGACTGCTCTCCAACATATATACCATTTTTTTTTTGCTACTTGGTGACTACACACACATGTGGTATTTTAATTTTTCAATTACATTCGACTGGCCAGGTAAATGCATTGTTTAATTAAGCCAAAGCGGACTCCATTGTTTTCTCTTGATTAAATAATGAGTAAACGAGGACCCTATTGTTCACTTGTTTATGACAAGTTGAGCAAGGAACATTGGTCAGAAGCTGAACTTACTCAAAAACATCTGTTTAAGACCTGCAAACATGAGGAAATCTGCAGATGCTGGAAATTCAAACAACAACACACACAAAATGCTGGTGGAACACAGCAGGCTAAGCAGCATTTTGTGTGTGTTGTTGTTTAAGACCTGGAAGTGATGGCTGCTTTAGAAAGTTGAGCTTGACAAAAAGGCCTCTGGCCCTGGATTAATCTTCTGGGCCAACCTACCACGAGGCAGCTTGTCAAATGCTTTACTAAAGTATACTGTCCTACCTTTAGCAATCACTTTTGTCTTTTCCTCAAAAAAATTAATTTGTGAAACAGCATTTCCCTCACCAAAGCCATGCTGCCTTTCACTAGTAAGACAAAGAAACATAGGAAACCTACAGCACAATACAGGCCTTTCGGCCCACAAAGCTGTGCCGAACACGTCTCTGACTTAGAAATTACTAGGCTTTCCCATAGCCCTCTATTTTACTAAGCTTAATGTGCCTATCCAAAAGTCTTTTAAAGACCCTATTGTATCCGCCTCCACCACCGTTGCCGGTAGCCCATTCCATGCACTCACCACTCTCTGAGAAAAACACCTACCCCTGACATCTCCTCTGTACCTACTCCGCAGCACCTTAAACCTCTGTCCTCTTGTGGCAACCATCTCAGCCCTGGGAAGAAGCCTCTGACTATCCACATGACCAATGCCCCTCATCATGTTATACACCTCTATCTTACTTCTCATCCTCCGTCGCTCCAAGGAGAAAAGATCAAGTTCACTCAACCTATTCTCAAAAGGCATGCTCCCCAATGCAGGCAACATCTTTGTAAATCTCCTCTGCATCAGAACTGAGCACAGTACTCCGTGGGGTCCGACCAGGGTCCTATATAGTTGCAACATTACCTCTCAGTTCCTAAATTCAATTCCACTATTGATGAAGGCCAATACACCGCACACCTTCTTAACCACAGACTCAAGCTGCGCAGCTGCTTTGAGCGTCCTATGGACTCGGACCCCAAGATCCCTCTGATCCTCCACACTGCCAAGAATCTTACCATTAATACTATATTCTGCCATCATATTTGACCTACCAAAATGAACCACTTCACACTTATCTGGGTTGAACTCCATCTGCCACTTCTCAGCCCAGTTTAGCATCCTATTAATGTCCCCGCTGTAACCTCTGACAGCCCTCCACACTATCCACAACACCCCCAACCTTTGTGTCATCAGCAAACTTACTAACCCATTCCTCCACTTCCTCATCCAGGTCATTTATAAAAATAACGAAGAGTAAGGGTCCTGAGGCACACCACCAGTCACCGACCTCCATGCAGAATATGCATTCTCCATTCCTTTCCATATGTGAATAAATCCTGTCCCTAAGAATTTTCTCCAATGCATTCCCTACCTTTGATAGAAGTGCCAGAATTTTATATCTGGGCTTTTCCCTTGTCAGACATCTGCTGATTTATGACAAGGATTTATTGTCATATTAGGATTTATGTACCATCTCAGTGTGATGTGTGCCTCAGAATGCTGACACTGAACTTCAGTAATCCTCTCTGACAGGGCATTTGTATTTACAATTAAATTAGTTTGCAACAGTGCTGGCTATTGTGGTCCACTTTGATGTCAGGACAAGACTTTCAGGCAGTATACTGGAAATAATCAACATTCAGACCCATTTGTCTGAATTATTTCCTTTGTTCTCAGTTGGTAAGTTAATATTTTACAAAAAGCAGAACATGCACTCTTTATAGCAATGAAGTTAGTGATGGTGTGCCAAATAAAATTGACGATTTAAAGTTCGAAATAAATTCAAGGTTCAAAGTAAATTTATTATCTAAGTACATATATGTCACCACATACAACCCTGAGATTAATTTTCTTCCAGGTATTCACAGCAAGTACCAACACAATAGGAAAACCACGCATAAGACAAACAAACAACGTGCAAAAACTGCAAAAACAAAAGAGCTGAGAACAAAATAATAATAAATAAATAATCAATATGTATTGAGAACATGAGATGTAGAGTCCTTGAAAGTGAGTCCATAGGTTGTGGGAACATAGGTTGTGGGGTGAGTGAAGTTATTCCCTCTGGTTTAAGAGTCTGATGGTTGAGGGACTTAAGAACGGTCAAATGCAGTTTGTGTTGTCTGTGATGTAACTACAGACATTTTCACATACACATTCTGCTCGTCGTCACCAGGTAGAGAAGTTACATTAGTGTTTCAAAGAAAATGCTTTTGATCATCTAGTCCTTTTAAGGGGTCTCAGCCCAAAGCACCAGCTGTCCATAATGAAGGGTCTCAGCTTGAAATGTTGACTGTCCATTTCCCTCCATAGATGCTGCCTGCCTGATAATTTCCACAACATCTTATTTGTGTTGCTGAAGATTTGCAGCACCTTCAGTGCTTCTTGTCTCTGCCTTTGATTGTTAGCTGGAAGGAGGGCTTCTGACTGAGTTGAAATGTGATTAGGAGGCTAAAGCATGGGGCCGCATGATAGGCGTTGTGGTTAGAGTAACATTTTAGAGTGCCAGCTGTAAGATGGAAGTTCAATTTCTGATGCTCTCTGAAAGGAGTTTGTATGTTCTCCCCGTGACCGTGTTGGTTTCCTCTGGGTGCTCCGGATTCTGCCCACATTCCAAAGATGTACTGGTTAGGGTTATGAAATTGTGGACATGCTACCTTCGCACAAGAAGCGTAGCAACACTTATGGGCTGCCACCTCCCCAGAAAATCCTTGATGCAGGTGATGCATTTCACTGTATGTTTTGAAGTACTTTGACAAATAAAATTAATCCTTTAACCTTGATATTTACACTGCTTGCTGCCCGATAATAAGAAATGTTAAAAATAACCCATAGGTGTGCAGGATTCCCTGCTAGTAATTGAAGGGACAGATTCTATTGTACTCCTTTTAAAAATGAATCATGATTTTGACCACCTACTTGGAAAATTTATGGGTAGGAGAAAGGATGTAGGACATTTCGCCAGTTGTGAGGTGAAGGTTCTATATCGGCTAAAAGGTTCCACATGGGCTGAAAAATGGCAGATGGAGTTTAATACCGACAAGTGTGAGGTATTGCACTTTGGAAGGACAAACCAAGGTAGAACATACAAGGTAAATAGTAGGGCACTGAGGAGTGCAGTAGAACACAGGGATTTGGGAATACGGATAAAAAAAATTCCCTAAAAGTGACGTCACAGGTAGATAGGGTCGTAAAGAGACCTTTTAGTACATTGGCCTTTATAAATCAAAGCACTGAGTATGAGACTTGGAATGTTATGGTGAAGTTGTATAAGGCATTGGTGAGGCCAAATTTGGAGTATTGTGTGCAGCTTTGGTCACTGAATTACAGGAAGGATATTAATAAGGTTGAAAGAGTGCAGAGAAGGTTTACAAGGATGTTGCCAGGACTTGAGAAACTGAGTTACACAGAAAGGTTGAATAGGTTAGGACTTTATTCCCTGGAGCATAGAAGAATGAGGGGAGATTTGATAGTATATAAAATTATGATGGGTATAGATGGAGTGAATGCAAGCAGGTATTTTCTACTAAGGCTAGAGGAGAAAAAAACCCGGAGGACATGGGTTAAGGGTGAAGGGGAAGAAGTTTAAAGGGAACATTAGAGGGAGCTTCTTCACACAGAGTGGTGAGAGTGTGGAATGAGCCTGCAGATGAAGTGGTAAATCCGGGTTCACTTTTAACATTTAAGAAAATCTTGGACATGTACATGGACGAGAGGGATATGGAGGGATATGGGCCAGGTGCAGGTCAGTGGGACTAGGCAGAAAAATGGTTCGGCACAATCAAGAAGGGCCAATATGCCTATTTCCGTGCTGTAATGTTCTATGGTTCTAAGAGACAAATTGGGGCAGGTTTAACATTTCAATAGTGTTTGTGAGGCAACTCTTTTGAAGGACAATACTGTAGACAGGGACTCTGTTGAAGTATAATAATTTAGACACGGATTCTGTTGAAAGACAATAGTGTAGAGAGTAACTGTTGAAGGACAATTATGTAGACAGTGACCCTTATTGAAGCACAATACTCTTGAAAGTAACTGTTGAAGGACAATACTGTACAGAGCGACTGTGTTGGAGGACAAAACTGCAGATAGTGACTCTGTTGAAGGACAATACTGTAGATAGTGACACCGTTGAAGTACAGTACTTTAGACATGGACTCTTTTGAAGGACAAACAATACTGTAGAGAGTGACTTTGTTGAAGTATAATACTTACATGGACTCTGTTGAAGGACAATACTGTAGAAAGGGACTCTTATTGAAGGACAATACTGCAGACAGTGACTCTTGAATTACATTTTTGTAAACAGTGACTGTTGAAGGACAATATTGTAGACAGTGCCTCTGTTGAAGGACAAGACTGTAGAAAGTGACTCTGTTGGATCACCAGATGAAGTTTACTTGGCTCAGCTTCCCCAACCTTCCTGCAGGTAAATCACCGAAATTAAACATTGATCTGAGTCTTGCAATGTTACATGTTGTAATGTTGGGCACATGCAGGCACAAGTTCAAAGTTCAAAGTAAATGTATTATCAAAGTACATATATATCACGATGTACAATCCTGAGTTTCATTTACTTGCGGGCATACACGATAGATCTAAGAAATATAATTGAATCACGGAAGGATTGAATTGACTTTATTTCTTGCATCCTTCACATGCATGAATAAATATCTTCACGTTACGTCTCTGATTAAATGTGCAACGTTCAATCATAGCAATTTATAATAAATAGAACAGTGAATGTAACATAGATCGACAATCAAATTAGTGTGAATTAATCAGTCTGCTGTCCCGGAGCCTGTTAGTCCTGGCTTTTATACGGCGATACCACTTTCTGAATGTTAGCAGCCGGACCAGTTTGTGGTTAGGGTGACTCGGGTCCCCAATGATCCTTCGGGCCCTTTTTACACATGTCTTTGTAAATGTCCTGAATCATGGGAGGTTCACAACTACAGATACACTGGGCTATCTGCACCACTCTCTACAGAGTCCTGTGATTGAGGGAAGTACTGTTCCCATACCAGGAAGTGATGCAGCCAGTCAGGATGCTCTCAGTTGTGCCAACAGGACAGACAACCAATGTGCAAAAGATACCAAACTGGAAATACAAAAGAAAATGATAATAATAGTAAATAAGTAAGCAATAATTATTGAGAACATGTGAAGAGTCCTTGAAAGTGAGTCCATAGGTTGTGGGAACAGTTCAGTGTTGGGGTGACACATTGGTTCAAGAGCTTGATGGTTGAGCAGTAATAATTGTTCCTAAACCTGGTGGTGTGGTTCTTGAGGCTCCTTTACCTTCTTTCTGATGGGAGCAGTGAGAATAGAGCATGGTCTGGGTGGTGGGCTCCCTGATGATGGATGCTGCTTTCCTGCGACAATGTTTCATGTAGATGTGCTCAGTGGTGAGGGATGGGGGTTTACCTGTGATGGACTGAGCTGTATCCACTGCTTTTTTCAGGCTTCTCCAGTCAAGGGTATTGATGTTTCCATTACCAGGTCAAGATGGAGCCAGTCAAAATACTCTCCAGCATTCATCTTTAGAAATTTTTCAAAGTTTTAGATGTCATGCGGAATCTTCACAAACTTCTAAGAACAAGAGGTGCTGCCGTGCTCTCTTTATAATTTGATGTATAAAGGACAAAGTGACTTCAGGGTGCGGGCCAGTGAGGTAGGACACAGATCTTGTAGCCAGTATCTAATCCATGCTTGAAGATGCAAGAAACTGCAGAGGAAAATAAGAGGGCACTGCGGGACAGACTGTACTGAAAGTTGTCTACAAGGTATTGAACAAAGTCCCACATTGGAGGTGGGTCCAGAACATTCAGGTGCTTGGCATTCAGGATGAAGTAGTAAATTGTATTCAACATTGGTGTAGCAAAAGAATCCAGAGAGTGTTAGTAGATGATTGCCTTTCTGACTGAACACCTGTGACTTGTGGAGTGCTGCAAGGACTGGTGCTGGGTCTGTTGTTGTTCTTCATCTATATTAACAATCTGGATGATAATATGGTAAACTGAATCAGCAAATTTGCAGATGACACCAAGATTGGCAGTGTACTAGGCAGTGAGGAAGGCTATCATGGCTTGCAGTGGGATATGGACCAGCTGGAAAAATGACCTGAAAAGTGGCAGATGGAATTTAATGCAGTCAAGTGTGAGGCGTTGCACTTTGCAAGGACAAACCAGGATAGGTTTTACATGGTAAGCAGTAGGGCACTGAGGGGTGCAGATAAAGGGTTCCGTGAATACAGATGCATAATTTCTTGAAAGTGGCATTACAGGTAGATGGGTCATAAAGGGAGCTTTTAGCACATTAGCCTTCATAAAGCAGGGTATGGGGACAGGAGTTGGGATGTCATGTTGAAGTCGTATCAGACTCTGTTGAGGTCAGATTTGGAGTATTGTGGGCAGTTCTGGTCAGCTGTCTGTGGGCAGATACCAGTACCATTGAAAGAGTACAGAAAAAAATTACAAGGATGTTGCCAGGATTGGAGGACCTGAGTTATAGGGAATGGTTAAATAGGTTGTAAGACTATATTTCATGGAGATTGAGGGGAGATTTGATAGAGGTATACAAAATGATGAGGGGTATAGATAGAGCAAATGCAAGCAGTCTTTTTCCACTGAGATTGGGTAAGACTACAACCAGAGATCAAGGGTTAAAGGTGAGAGGTGAAATGTTTAATAGGAACATGAGGGTGGTGAGAGTGTGGAAGTGTCAGTGTAAGTGGTGGTGTGGATTTGTTGTCAATGTTTAAGAGGAAGTTAGATAATTTCCTGGGTGAGAGATGGTTATGAAGGGTTGCGGTAAAGGTGCAGGGTTGGGACCAGTAGAATAATAGTTTGACTCAGACGAGGTTGGTGGAAATGTGGAATGAACTGCTGGTGGAGGTGGTGGATGTGGTTTTGATTACACCACTTAAGAGAAATTTGGATACAGGTTAGAGGGGTATGGAGGGCTGTAGTCCAGGTGTGAGTCAATGGGACTAGGGAGGATAATATTTTAGCATGCACTAGATGGGCCAAAGGGCCTGTTCCCATGCTGTAGTGCTCTATGACACTATGACTTCAAGGAACCTGGTGCATGGAGGGAGAAAATAATTCAAAGTTGATAATGTAGGTTGGTTGAAGGGGCCTTGTGTAATATGTGGATCTGAAAAAGATGCAGAAAGTTGTAAACTCATTCAGCTCTATCATGGGCACTAACCTCCCCAGCATCAAGGATTTCTTCAAAAGGCAATGCGTCAAAAAGGCAGCATCCATCATTAAGGACCCCCATCACCCAGGACATGCCTCCTCATTGCTACCATCAGGAAATCAGGGAAGAGATACAGGAGCCTGAAGAAACACACTCAATGTTTCATGAACATCTCTTTTCTTCTGCCATCAGACTTCTAAATGGACAATAAACCCATGTACACTACCTCACTACTTTTGTTCTACTTATTTAATGTTTTCAATATACTTACAGAATGATAATTTATAGTTCTTTTTTCTATTGCACTATAATGCTGCCGCAAAACAACACATTTCATGGCATACGCCATTTCAGTGAAAATAAACCCAATTCTAATGTCAATGAGGCTATGTAGAATGTGTGAGAGGGTTATTAGGTAATTTTACGTAACTCACAATTGGAAATTGCGCTCGTACAAAACACAGATGATGCTGCCATGGAAATAAGAACAGATACTGGAAGTACTCAGCGGGCCAGGCAGCCACTGAATTAGACTGATGGCCTTTAATTGGAACTCAAAGGTATTGTTACACTTCAGAACTTGAAGACTTCCAGGATTTCTGATGAAAGGTATTTGACCTGAAACATGAAGTTTCTCTCTCTTTTAACAGATCCTGTCTAACTTGAAAATTTCCAGCACTTTCAGGGTTTTCATGGAAATGTCATCTTCCTCAGAAAGACTTGAAGTGAAGTGGAATTTATCTTCTCCTCTCTGTTGTTGCTGTTCTATCCTGGGGAGTATTTGATTGTCTTCTCTAGACAGACTATCACCAAATCCTGTCCCATGTTTCTGTGTTCAAAATACCATAAGATCATAAGACATAGGAGCAAAATTGGTCCAGTTGGCCCATCGAGTCTGCTGCACCATTCCATCATGGCCAATTTAGTATCTCTCTCAACCCCATTCTCCTGCCTTCTCCCTGTAATCTTTGCCACCTTGACTATTCAAGAACCTATCAACTTCTGCTTTAAATACACTCAATGACCTGACCTCCACAACCGTCTCTGGGAATGAATTCCACAGATGCACTACCCTCTGGCTTAATAAATTCCTTCTCATCTCTGTTCTAAAGGACATCCCTCTAGTCTAAGTCTGTGCCCTCTGGTCCTAGACTCACTCACTATAGGGCACATCTTCTGTACATCCACTCTAACGAAGCCTTTCAGCATTTGATAGGTTTCAATGTGATCCTCCAGCAAGTTTAGAATATATGTATTGTGAAACTCAAGAATATAAAGCCACAAGTCACTACTCAATAACTAGAATTACCAAATAAAGAAGGAATTTGTTTATGAACAAATGTGATTTTTCTCCCCTAAGTAGCATGTCAATATTAAAATAGGTCAAATTCAAATAGTATGCATTATTAATATAACATGAGAGAAATGTCTGTTTTAAAAGTGCTCCATCAGAACAAAGATGACACTTATAGACATCAGCAACCTTTTCTATTGGATCAGCAGCTTCTGGAGACCACACTCTGCACATTAGGCTGTCATTCACTCTTCAACTTTGTTCCTCAAATATTTTATAAAACCTGCCCAACTGAGAGACAATTTTAATTCAAAGTCAAAATCAAAGTTGAAGCAAATTTAATTTCAAGGTAAATACATGTTACCATATACTACATTTTCCCACAGGCATTTAAAGAAAAAAACAATACAGTAGAATTTTCAAAAATCTAGACATAAAAAAGACAATAGTCAAAAGAAGCTGTCCCACTTAGTGGCACAATAATATCAGTGCCGGACTCCGGAGCGAAGGTTCCCAAGTTCAAATCCAAGTCAGGTTGAGTGTTGAGCTAGCAACTCAGCCTCATAAAACCAAGAATAGCTTGCTACAGAAACACAGTCATGACAGTGCCCCGATAACTCCACTGCCGAGTTAAGGGCTATTCTAATTCTTCTTCTTCAAAAGAAGCTAAATTGCACAAATAAATAAATAATGAAGAGAACATGAATTGTAAAGTCCTTGAAAGTGAGTCTCTAGGTTGTGGAATTAGTTCAGTGTTGGGGTGAATTAAGTTATCCATGCCAGTTCAGGAGCCCAATGGTTGAGGGGTAATAACTTCCTGAACCTGGTGGGGTGGCACCTGAAGCTTCTATACCTCCTGCCCAAGGGTAGTAATGACAAGAGATCATGGCCTGGATGGTGAGGGTCACTGCTGATGGCTGCTGCTTTCTTGTGGCTGTGCTTCATGTAAAAGTGCTCAATGGTGGGGAGTGTTTTATCCCATGATGGGCTGGGCTGTGTCCACCATTTTCTGTAGACTTACCTGCACCTGAGCATTGGTGTTTCTGTACAATGCTTTGAGCAGCAACTAATTGGGAGATCAGAAGCTAGAGAGGAGGGAATTTTACTCAGGCTGCCTTAACGGTGTAGGAAAAGGAAGCAACTCATAGCAGTTTTTTTTAGAGCCCTGACCAGCAACCAGTTGGGAGATCAAAGCTTGAGATGAGAGAATTTCACTCAGATCCACTGGCTGAGTAGAAAAAGACAACAACTCACGGCAGTTTTTTCTTGGAGCTTTGAACAGCCAGAAATCATGGTCCATGTAGGTACTAATGACATGAGTAGGATGAGTGATGAGGTTCTGCATAGGGAGTTCAGGGTATTAGGTGGTAAGTTAAAGGGCAGGAGCTCCGTTGCAATCTCAGGATTGCTACGCATGCCACATGTCAGTCAGGCCGTAGCTAAGGAGTTGGTGTAGGAGGAAGGGTATAAGATTTTTGGATTATTAGGCTCTCTTCCAGGGAAGCTGGGACCTGTACAGGAGGGACAATTTGTACTTGAACTGGAAGGGGATTAATATCCTAGATGGAAGGTTTGCTAATGCTGCACGGTGGGGTTTAAATTAGAGTCGCTGGTATGGAAACCAGAGTTCCGGAACAGTTAGTGGAGAGGTTGTGGAGACAGATGTTGGTAAGACCTCAGACAAAGTCAGGAATCAAAAGATTGACAATAGTGTGACTAGTGTCCTGAGCTGCATGTATTTCAATGCAAGAAATATCATAGGAAAGGCTGATGAGCTCAAGGCATGGATCAACACCTGTAATTATGACATTACAGTATTCCGGGGTTCTGTTGTTTTAGATGTGACAGAGTGGGAGGGATTAACGGAGGAGTGGTGGCTTTACTTGTCGTGGAAAATGTCAAGGCAATGTTCTGTTAGGAACTTGTCTAGTGAGGTGTTATGGGTGGAACTGAGAGATAAGAAAGTTATAACCATATAACAATCACACCACGGAAACAGGCCATCTCGGCCCTCCTAGTCCGTGCCGAACTCTTAATCTCACCTAGTCCCACCCACCTGCACTCAGCCCATAACCCTCCACTACTTTCCTGTCCATATACCTATCCAATTTTACCTTAAATGACACAACTGAACTGGCCTCTACTACTTCTGCAGGAAGCTCATTCCACACAGCTATCACTCTCTGAGTAAAGAAATACCTCCTCGTGTTTCCCTTAAACTTCTGCCCCCTAACTCTCAAATCATGTCCTCTCATTTGAATCTCCCCTACTCTCAATGGAAACAGCCTATTCACGTCAACTCTATCTATCCCTCTCAAAATTTTAAATACCTCGATTAAATCCCCCCTCAACCTTCTACGCTCCAATGAATAGAGACCTAACTTGTTCAACCTTTCTCTGTAACTTAAGTGCTGAAACCCAGGTAACATCCTAGTAAATCGTCTCTGCACTCTCTCTAATTTATTGATATCTTTCCTATAATTCGGTGACCAGAACTGCACACAATATTCTAAATTTGGCCTTACCAATGCCTTGTACAATTTTAACATTACATCCCAACTTCTGTACTCAATGCTTTGATTTATAAAGGCCAGCGTTCCAAAAGCCTTCTTCAACACCCTATCTACATGAGACTCCACCTTCAGGGAACTATGCACTGTTATTCCTAGATCTCTCTGTTCCTCTGCATTCCTCAATGCCCTACCATTTACCCTGTATGTTCTATTTGGATTATTCCTGCCAAAATGTAGAACCTCACACTTCTCAGCATTAAACTCCATCTGCCAACGTTCAGCCCATTCTTCTAACCGGCATAAATCTCCCTGCAAGCTTTGAAAACCCACCTCATTATCCACAACACCTCCTACCTTAGTATCATCGGCATACTTACTAATCCAATTTACCACCCCATCATCCAGATCATTTATGTATATTACAAACAACATTGGGCCCAAAACAGATCCCTGAGGCACCCCACTAGTCATCGGCCTCCATCCCGATAAACAATTATCCACCACTACTCTCTGGCATCTCCCACCTAGCCACTGTTGAATCCATTTTATTACTCCAGCATTAATACCTAACAACTAAACCTTCTTAACTAACCTTCCATGTGGAACTTTGTCAAAGGCTTTGCTGAAGTCCATATAGACTACATCCACTGCCTTTCCCTCGTCAACATTCCTCGTAACTTATTTAAAAAATTCAATAAGGTTTGTCAAACATGACCTTCCATGCACAAATCCATGCTGGCTACTCCTAATCAGATCCTGTCTATCCAGATAATTATTAATACTATCTCTAAGAATACTTTCCATTAATTTACCCACCACTGATGTCAAACTGACAGGTCTATAATTGCTAGGCTTACTTCTAGAACCCTTTTTAAACAATGGAACCACATGAACAATATGCCAATCCTCCGAAACAATCCCCGTTTCTAATGACATCTTAAAGATCTCCGTCAGAGCTCCTGCTATTTCTACACAAACTTCCCTCAAGGTCCTGGGGAATATCCTGACAGGACCCGGAGATTTATCCACTTTTAAATTTCTTAAAAGCGCCAGTACTTCCACCTCTTTAATTGTCATAGGTTCTATAACTTCCTTACATGTTTCCCACACCTTACACAATTCAATATCCTTCTCCTTAGTGAATACCGAAAAGAAGAAATCATTCAAAATCTCTCCCATCTCCTTCAGCTCCACACATAGCTGACCACTCTGATTCTCTAAGGGGCCAATCTTATCCCTCACTATCCTCTTGCTTTTAATATAACTGTAGAAACCTTTCGGATTTACTTTCACCTTATTTGCCAAACCAACCTCGTATCTTCTTTTAGCTTTTCTAATCTCTTTCTTAAGATTCCTTTTACATTCTTTATATTCCTCAAGCAATTTCTTTACTCCATGCTGCCTATATCTATTGTAGACATCCCTCTTTTTCCGAACCAAATTTCTAATATCCCTTGAAAACCATGGTGCTTTCACATTAATGGGGCTATATTACAGACTACCCAACAGTCCTAGGATTCCGAGGAACAAATTTGTCAAGAGATCACAGACTGTTGCAAGAAACATACGGTTGTTATTGTAGGTGATTTTATTATAAATAGGACAGAGTATGTCAAACGAGTTTAGGGAAGTTTTCTTAATCAGTCCGTAGAAACCCCAATGAGAAAGTGTGCAATACTTGATCTCCTATTAGGGAGTGAGATAGCACAGGTGACAGAAGTTTTTGTCAGAGAACACCTTGCGTCTAGTGATCACAATGCCATTTGTTTCAAAATAATATGCAAAACGATAGGCCTGTTCTGTGGATTGAGATTCAGTGGGTTTGTCGCCAGTTTTGATAGTTTCAGAAAGGATCTAGTAAGTTGATTGGGATGGGCTGTTTTCTGGCAAAGGTGTATTTGGTAAGTGAGAGGTCTTCAAATGGGTAATTTTGAAAGCACAAAGCTTGTATGTGCCTGTCGGAATAAAAGGTAAAGATAACAAGTGTAGCAAAGCTTGGTGTTCAAGAGAAATTGAGGTCCTGGCTAAGAGAAAAAAGGAGGTGCATAGCATGTATAGGCAGGTAAGAACAAATGAGCTGCTTATGGAGTATAAGAAATGCAAGAGAACACTTAAGAAAGAAGTCATGAGGACTAACAGAAGGAATGAAATTGCTCTAGCAGACAACGTGAAGGACACGTTCAGAGCAAAAGAATTGCAAGGGATAAAACTGGTCCTCTGAAAGACCAGAATGGTAATCCATGTGCAAAGCCAAAACAGATGGGAGAAACCTAATTTTTTTTTTTGGCATCTGTATTTAGTCAGGAGACAGAAACAGGCTCGAAAGCAGAGAGACAAAGTGGTATCAACTTTATGGAGTTTGTATGGATTACAGAGGAGATGTTTGTGATAGAACAGAGAACAATACAGCACAGTACAGGCCCTTTGGCCCACAATGTTGTGCTGACCCTTAAACCCTGCCTCCCATATAACGCTCCACCTTAAATTCCTCCATAAACCTGTCTAGTAGTCTCTTAAATTTCACTAGTGTATCTGACTCCACGACTGATTCAGGCAGTGCATTCCACACACCAACCACTCTCTGAGTAAAAAACCTTCCTCTAATATCTCCTTTGAACTTCCCTCCCCTTACTTTAAAGCCATGTCCTCTTGTATTAAGCAATGGTGCCCTGGGGAAGAGGCACTGGCTGTCCACTCTATCTATTCCTCTTAATATCTTGTATACCTCTATCATGTCTCCTCTCATCCTTCTTCTCTACAGAGAGTAAAGCCTTAGCTCCCTTAATCTCTGATCATAATCAATACTCTAAACCAGGCAGGATTCTGGTAAATCTCCTCTGTACTCTTTCCAGTGCTTCCACATCCTTCCAATAGTGAGGCGACCAGAACTGGACACTGTACTCCAAGTGTAGCCTAACCAGAGTTTTACAGAGCTGCATCATTACCCCGCAACTATTAAAATCTATCCCTCGACTTATGAAAGCTAACACTCCATAAGCTTTCTTAACTACCCTATCTACCTGTGAGGCAACTTTCAGGGATCTGTGGACATGTACCCCCAGATCCCTCTGCTCCTCCACACTCCCAAGTATCCTGCCATTTACTTTGTACTCTGCCTTGGAGTTTGTCCTTCCAAAGTGTACCAGCTCACACTTTTCTGGGTTGAACTCCATCTGCCACTTCTCAGCCCACTTCTGCATCCTATCAATGTCTCTCTGCAATCTTTGACAATCCTCAACACTGTCAATAACACCACCAACCTTTGCGTCATCTGCAAACTTGCCAACCCACCCTTCTACCCCCACATCCAGGTTGTTAATAAAAATCATGAAAAGTAGAGGTCCCAGAACAGATCCTTGTGAGACGCCACTAGCACCCTCCAATCTGAATGTACTCCCTCCACCACAACCCTCTGCTTTCTGCAGGCAAGCCAATTCTGAATCCACCTGACCAAACTTCCCTGGATCCCATGCCTTCTGACTTTCTGAATAAGCCTCCTGTGTTGTACCTTGTCAAATGCCTTACTAAAATCCATGTAGATCACATCCACTGCACTATCCTCATCTATATGCTTGGTCACCTCCTCAAAGAACTCTATTTAGGCTTGTTAGGCACGATCTGCCCTTCACAAAGCCATGCTGACTGTCCCTGATCAGACCATGATTCTCTAAATGCCCATAGATCCTATCTCTAAGAATCTTTTCCAACAGTTTTCCCACCACAGACGTAAGGCTCACTGGTCTATAATTACCTGGACTACCCCTACTACCTTTTTTGAACAAGGGGACAACATTCGCCTCCCTCCAATCCTCCGGTACCATTCCCGTGGACAAAAAGGACGTAAAGATCCTAGTCAGAGGCTCAGCAATCTCTTCCCTCGTCTCGTGGAGCAGCCTGGGGAATATTCCGTCAGGCCCCGGGGACTTATCCGTCCTAATGTGTTTTAACAACTCCAACACCTCCTCTTCCTTAATATCAACATGCTCCAGAACATCAACCTCACTCATATTGTCCTCACCATCATCAAGTTCCCTCTCATTGATGAATACCGAAGAAAAGTATCCATTGAGGACCTCGCTCACTGCCACAGCCTTCAGGCATATCTTCCCACTTTTATCTCTAATCGGTCCTACCTTCACTCCTGTCATCCTTTTGTTCTTCACACAATTGAAGAATGAGCTTAGGGTTTTCCTTTACTGTACTCGCCAAGGCCTTCTCATGCCCCCTTACTCTCTTCCCCTTCTTAAGCTCCTTTCTTGCTACCCTATATTCCTCAATAGACCCATCTGATCTTTGCTTCCTAAACCTAACGTATGCTGCCTTCTTCCACCTGACTAGATTTTCCACCTCACTTGTCACCTATGGTTCCTTCACCCTACCATTCTTTATCTTCCTCACCAGGACAAATTTATCTTTAACATCCTGCAAGAGATCCCTAAACATCGACCACATGTCCGTAGTACATTTCCCTGCAAAAACATCATCCCAATTCACACCTGCAAGTTCTAGCCTTATAGCCTCATAATTTGCCCTTCCCCAATTAAAAATTTTCCTGTCCTCTCTGAATCTATCCCTTTCCATGATAATGTTAAAGGCCAGGGAGCAGTGGTCACTGTTCCCCAGATGGTCATCCACTGAGAGATCTGTGACCTGACCCAGTTCGTTACCTAATACTGGATCTAGTATGGCATTCCCCCTAGTCGGCCCATCAACATACTGTGACAGGAATCCATCCTGGACACACTTAACAAACTCTGCCCCATCTAAACTATTGGAACTAATCAGGTGCCAATCAATATTAGGGAAGTTAAAGTCACCCATGATAACAACCCTGTTATTTTTGCACCTGTCCAAAATCTGCCTCCCAATCTGCTCCTCAGTATCTCTGCTGCTACCAGGGGGCCTATAGAATACCCCCAGTAGAGTAACTGCTCCCTTCCTGTTCCTGACTTCCACCCATACTGACTCAAAAGAGGACCCTGCTACATTACCCACCCTTTCTTCAGCTGTAATAGTATCCCTGCCCAGTAATGCCACCCCTCCTCCCCTTTCTCCCCCCCCCATCCCTTTTAAAGCACTGAAATCCAGGAATATTGAGAATCCATTCCTGCCCTGGTGCCAGCTAAGTCTCTGTAATGGCCACTACATCATAATTCCAAGTATGTATCCAAGCTCTCAGTTTGTCACCTTTGTTCCTGATGCTTCATGCATTGAAGTACAGGCACTTTAGCCCTTCTACCTTACTACCTTTACACCCTTTATTCTGTTTCTCTTTCCCCAAAGCCTCTTTATATGTTAGATCTGGCTTTACTCCATGCACTATACATGCAGCTCTCGCATGACCTTTATCCTCCTCCACCTCACTATCTGCTGTAATACTCTGGTTCCCCTCCTCCTGCAAATCTAGTTTAAACCCCCCAGAGCAGCACTAGCAAACCTTCCCATAAGAATGTTAGTCCCTCTCCAGTTAAGGTGCAACCTGTCCCATTGGAACGGGTTCCTCCTTCCCTGGAACAAGGCCCAATTGTCCAGAAACATGAAGCCCTCCCTCCTGCACCATCTCCATAGCCATGTATTTAGCTGCATTATCTTCCTATTTCTAGTCTCACCAGCATGTGGCATGGGTAGCAATCCCGAGATTGAAACCCTGGAGGTCCTGTCCTTCAACTTTGCACCTAACTCCCTAAGTTCTCTTTGCAGAACCTCCTCCTTCTTCCTATCCATGTCATTGGTCCCTTCATGGACCACGACATCTGGCTGCTCACCCTCCCTCAAGAGAATACTGAGAACTCGATCCGAGATATCACGGACCCTGGCACCAGGGAGGCAACAGACCATCCGGGTTTCTTGATCTCTTCCCTCCTTCCCTTCTGAGCTGAGGGTCCAGTCTCGGTCCTAGAGACGCAACCACTGCAACTTGTCCCTGGTAGGTCATCCCCACCAACAGTGTCCAAAACGGTATACTTATTGTTGATGGGAACAGCCACCAGGGTGCTCTGCTCATTCTGTCTATTCCCCTTCCCTCTCCTGACAGTCACCCAGCTACCTGCCGCCTGACTTTTAGGGGTGACTATCTCCCTGTAACTCCTGTTTATTTCTGCCTCTGCCTCACAAATGATCTGAAGTTCATCCAGCTCCAGCTCCAGTTCCCTAACTCAGTTTGTCAGGAGCTGCAGCTGGATGTACCTTTTACATGTGTAGTCATCAGGGACAATTGTGCTCAGCCTGATTTCCCACATACTGCAAATGGAGCACTCGACTGCTCAAACTGTTGCCTCCATTACCTACGCCTAGGTGAATTAGATTAATTAAAGGAGCTCACCTGGCCTTACCTCACTGGGAGCAAGCGCAGCCTCAGCCTCTGCTCACCGAAGCCTCTCGAGCCAAAGCCTACCTACTCTGTCTCCCATTACTCCGTCACCCGCTCCTCCGATGCCCACTCTGTTAATTTGCTCGCTTTTTAAACTCTATTTAAGCTTAGCCATATTTAAACTTAGCCCTTTTGGGCTGACTTTCACGCGCTTGTGCAGTTGTGCCCTGTTCCAGCTGCCGAAGAAATGACTGCCCCCTCTCAATCTGCTCGCTTTTTAAACTCTCCCGCTGTATTGGTGCTATAATTTTAAAGGGGTGTTTGGGCTTGTTCTCATGTAGGGACAACCTACTGGCATCAGCAACTAATTGAAGTCTACATTCATTACAACCTCTCATTTGGAATTTAACACAGAAAAGATAAGGATAGACAGGACTTAAACCTGTTCATTCAGGAATTTACTGCAGTACAATAGTAAAGAGCTGAACAGATTATAAAGAAATTCTATTCTGACATGTCTATCCATAGTCTTATATTTATACTCTCAGGATGCAGGAGCAACACTTCTTTTTCTATCTAGGTAGCCTCCAACCTAATGACATAAATATCAATTTCTCCACTCTGGTCTCTTACCTCTTCTCCTCACCAGCCCATCCCCTCCCCGCTGCCCCTTTTCCTTCCCTTTCTGTCATGGAACACTCATCTCCTATCATATTCTTCTCCCCCCCCCCTCCTTTCCAGTCCTAATGAAGGGTGTCATCTCAAAATGGTGACTATTTATTCTTTTCCATAGATGCTGCCTGGCCTGCTGAGTTCCTCCAACATTTTGTGTGTGTTGTTCACAAACAGCACTGGGATAATGATCTATTAATCTGTTGATCGTGAAGTAAATGTTCGGAAGACAAGGGGAGAATAGGGCCATGGAATGTTGTACATTGGGCTGAGAGTCTGATCCAAAAGGGTAACTTCCTGCACACAATCCCTCGCAGTCCTGCTCCTCTGGGATATCCTGAGAATGCTGCATGTGAGGTGTCAAGGTGGCTCTGGACCTGTTGGGTGGGGTGGGGGGGGGAATAATCGCATTAAAACTTACTTGAAAGGCTGAGACAGAATGGATGTGGAGAGGATGTTTCTTATAATGGGGGAGTCTAGGACCAGAGGGCACAGCTTCAGAATAGAGGGACATCCTTTTAGAATGGAGTTGAAGAGGAATTTCTGTAGCAAGAGTGGTGAATATATAGAATTCATTGCCACAGACAGCTGTGGAGGCCAAGTCACTGGGTATATTTAAAGCACAGATTGAAAGGTTCCGGATTAGCCAGGGCGTCAAAGGTTATGGGGTTGAGAGGGATAATAAATCAACCATGATGGAATGGTGAAGCAGGATCAATGGGCTGAATGGCCTAGTTCTGCTTCTTTCTCTTATGGTCTTTCTATTATGCCTATCTCATCCTGTTAGGGAATGAGATAGGTCAGGTGTCGGACGTATGTGTTGGGGAGCACTTCGCGTCCAGTGATCACAATACCATTAGTTTCAATATAATTATAAGGATAGGACTGGACCCAGGGTTGAGATTTTTGACTGGAGAAAGGCTAACTTTGAGGAGATGCAAAAGGACTTAGAAGGAGTGGATTGGGACACTTTGTTTTATGGGAAGGATGTAATAGAGAAATTGAGGTTATTTAAAAGTGAAATTTTGAGGGTACACTATCTTTATGTTCCTGGTAGGTTGAAAGGAAAGGTTAAAAGTTTGAGATCGCCATGGTCTTCAAGGGATATTGGAAACTTGGTTCGGAAAAAGAGGGAGATCTATAATAAATATAGGCAGCATGGAGTAAATGAGGTGCTCGAGGAATATAAAGAATGTAAAAATAATCTTAAGAAAGAAATTAGAAAAGCTAGAAGAAGATACAAGGTTGCTTTGGCAAGTAAGGTGAAAATAAATCCAAAGGGTTTCTACAGTTATATTAATAGTAAAAGGATAGTGAAGGATAAAATTGGTCCCTTAGAGAATCAGAGTGGACAGCTATGTGTGGAGCTGAAAGAGATGGGGGAGATTTTGAACAATTTCTTTTCTTCAGTATTCACTAAGGAGAAGTATATTGAATTGTGTAAGGTAAGGGAAACAAGTAGGAAAGTTATGGAAAATATGACAATTAAAGAGGAGGAAGTACTGGCACTTTTAAGGAATATAAAAGTGGATAAAACTCCGGACCCTGACAGGATATTCCCTAGGACATTGAGGGAAATTAGTGTAGAAATAGCAGGGGCTCTAACAGAAATGTTTCAAATGTCATTAGAAACAGGGATGGTGCCAGAGGATTGGCGTATTGTTCATGTGGTTCCATTGTTTAAAGAGGGTTCTAAGAGTAAACCTAGCAATTATAGGCCTGTTACAGTTTGACGTCAGTGGTGGGTAAATTAATGGAAAGTATTCTTAGAGATGGTAGATATAATTATCTGGATAGACAGGGTCTGATTAGGAATAGTCAGCATGGAAGGTCATGTTTGACAAATCTTATTGAATTTTTTGAAGAGACTACTAGGAAAGTTGACAAGGGGAAAGCAGTGGATGTTGTCTATATGGACTTCAGTAAGGCCTTTGACAAGGTTCTGCACGGAAGGTTAGTTAAGAAGGTTCAATCGTTAGGTTTTAATATTGAAGTAGTAAAATGGATTCAACAGTGGCTAAATAGTAGATGCCAGAGAGTAATGGTAGATAACTATTTGTCAGGTTGGAGGCCGGTGACTAGTGGTGTGCCTCAGGGATCTGTATTGGGTCCAATGTTGTTTGTCATATACGTTTGTACATTAATGATCTGGATGATGGGGTGGTAAATTGGATTAGTAGGTATGCAGATGATACTAAGGTAGGAGGCGTTGTGGATAATGAAGTAGGTTTTCAAAGCTTGCAGAGAGATTTAGGCAAGTTAGAAGAGTGGGCTGAAAGATGGCAGATGGAGTTTAATGCTGATAAGTGTGAGGTGCTACATTTTGGTAGGAATAATCCAAATAGGACATACATGGTAAATGGTAGGGCATTGAAGAATGCAGTAGAACAGAGTGATCTAGGAATAATGGTGCATTGTTCCCTGAAGGTGGAATCTCATGTGTATAGGGTGGTGAAGAAAGCTTTTGATATGCTGGCCTTTATAAATCAGAGCATTGAGTATAGGAGTTGGGACGTAATGTTAAAATTGTACAAGCCATTGGTAAGGCCAAATTTGGAGTATTGTGTACAGTTCTGGTCACCGAATTATAGGAAATATGTCAACAAAATAGAGAGAGTACGGAGAAGATTTACTAGAATGTTACCTGGGTTTCAGCACCTAAGTTACAGGGAAAGGTTGAACAAGTTAGGTCTTTATTCTTTGGAGCGTAGAAGGTTAAAGGGGGACTTGATAGAGGTATTTAAAATTATGAGGAGGATAGATCGAGTTGACGTGGATAGGCTTTTTCCATTGAGAGTAGGGAAGATTCAGACAAGAGGACGAGTTGAGAGTTAGGGGGCAAAAGTTTAAGGGTAACCCGAGGGGGAATTTCTTTACTCAGAGAGTGGTAGCTGGGTGGAATGAGCTTCCAGTAGAAGTGATAGAGGCAGGTTTGGTATTGTCATTTAAAGTAAAATTGGATAGGTATATGGACAGGAATAGAGGGTTATGGGCTGAGTGCGGGCCAGTGGAACTAGGTGAGTGTAAGCGTCAGCACGGACTAGAAGGGCCGAGATGGCCTGTTTCCGTGCTGTAATTATTAAATGGTTATATATTATATATGGTTATGGTGGCAGAAGTAAAGGTTAAGTCTAAAAACACAACAGAGTCACAGGGCACTGGCTATTGAAGTGAGCA
Organism: Hypanus sabinus; assembly: GCF_030144855.1. Lineage (NCBI taxonomy): Eukaryota > Metazoa > Chordata > Chondrichthyes > Myliobatiformes > Dasyatidae > Hypanus > Hypanus sabinus. Next base: position 108,112,774 of record NC_082719.1, read on the forward strand.
TAATGTTGCATACTAGTATTCCAATATGAAGTTAACCCAATCATTGTGAACAAAATAAATTAACTGGACAGATATCTTGTTTGTTAGTTCTGAGAACGCATAGGCAAATTATCTATTTAGTTTGTTTTAATCACAAAGCACATTAGTCACGAAGAAAGGTAACAGTCTGAAATGTCGACCATCTATTCATTTCCATCAGTGCTGCCTGACCTGCTGAGTTCCTCCAGCATTTTGTGTGTGTTGCTTTGGATTTCCAGCACCTATAGACTTTCTCATGTTCACATTAGATCAAGTTCAGTTTATTGTCATACAACCATACACATGTATACCACCAAATGAAACAATGTTCCTCTGGACCAAGGTGCACAACACAGAACATATAACTCACACATAACACATAAAGTAATATCACTACAAATAAATTAACAAATAATAAGGTGAATTTACAATTCAAGTTAAAAAGTAAACACTATTACCATACTGGCACTTCGTACATGATGAAACCTGGGTAGTGGTAGTCTTATGGCCGGGGGAAGAAGCTGTTCCCCATCCTAACAATCCCTGTGCTAATGCTACTGTATGTCCTGCCTGATGGTAAAGGGTCAAAGAGATTGTTGGACAGATGGGAGGGATCATTATCAACTCAAAGGGCCCTGCAAACATAGCATTCCTGATAAATATTTTGGATGAGTGAAAGGAATACCCCAATGATCCTCTCAGCAGTTCTTGCAATCTCTTCTCAGATGCCTTACATTTCCTCTACCTGATGGTTATGCATCTAGTCAGGACACTCGCATTGGTTAGAATGAAGGGGAAGTCCCCTTGTATCAATCAATCTTTCTTTTATTGTCTCATTTATGAATATTTTCAGTTAATTTTAATAAATCGTTCAACTTTTGTTTCACAATAATACTGTGTAATTGAGTAACAGACACAAAGTGCTGGAGGAACTCAGCAAGTCAGACAGCATGTATGAAGGGGAATAAACATCTGGTCAAGACCCTTTCTCAGGACTGGAAAGGAGGTGCAAAGACAGCAGAATAAGAAAGTGGGGCAGGAGGTGGAGAGGGTGGGGAAAGGAGTGCAAGCTAGAAGGTTAGGTGAGACCAGCTGATAGATGAAGCAAGCTGTGTGGGGGAGGGGCGATAAAGTGAGAAGCTGGGAGGTGATAGGTGGAAGGGCTGGAGAAGAAGGATTCTGACAGGAGACAGTGGACCATGGGAGAAAGGGAAGGAAGAGAGGCATCAGTGGGAGGTGATGAGGATGTCAGGAGACGAGAAGGAGTGAAAGATGAGCCAGGATGAGTAATGAAAATTGAGGGGGTGGGAAAAGAAATTACTGGAATTTGGAGCAATTGGTGTTCATGCCGTCAGGTTGGAGACTACCCAAGCAGAACATAATTGAGTATTGTTATTCCAGAAGCTGGTGTTTTTGATTGGGGACTAAGTACTCTGGATTTCTACTGAGTGTTGCCTGATTTATGTGGGTGGGTAGTGTGTAGTGTGCTTTGGCCTTGGGGGAATTGTATAATGTTTGTACATCTGAACCAGATCCCTCTATTCCAACTACAAGCTATTCCTAAAGTGCTACAATAATTTCCTCTAGGTCCCAAAACAAAAACACTGCTTGCACTGGCGTTTAATACTCAGAAAGCACAGCTCACAACTGTATTTCAAATCTCAGTCTATTCTTGTCATTCATTTGGGAAATGAGGTCATTGTGACTGTGATCTAAATCACCGGAGGGACACTGAAGTCAATGATATAAAAGTCTTTATTCAATGCAACAAGTAGGCGTCAGCCTGGAGAAACTCTCGGTAGAGGCTCACAGACCCAAAAGTCCATTACATTTTTATACCCATGATCAAATATCATATTAAATCAGCAGGTGATTCAATACAATCTCAATAGTTACAATGACGTTGTTTACTTCAAAAATTTGGATTGACGATGCTTCCTTTGAATTATATATTGACCGATACGAAGGTTCAAAAGGGTCCATTTATCAGAGAATGTATTCCGTATACAACCTGAAACTCTTACTCTTCACAGACAACCATCAAACTGAAGAAAAACCCCAAAGAATGAATGATAGAAAAACTGTAAGAACCTCTAAGCCCCCTCCCTCCTCCCATGCTCAAATAGCAACAAAAGAGTCAACACTCCCCCTCCCCTTGCCCCCCTTATTCCAGCAGAAAGCATCAGCGCCCCCCACCACCCACCATGCAAGCAACAGCAGAGCACCAAAGAGAGACCATGAACTGCAATTCTTCAAAAACCGTTGTTCACTCAACAGTTCAACACGCCACAGGTTCTCTCTCACTAACAAGGGAGAGATGTCACCCCCTCCACAGTGAGGTGTAGTAATAACAGAGCTGTCGTGCTGGGAGATGTTAATTTCCCAAATATCGATTGGCATATCCCTAGAGCAAGGGGTTTAGTTGGGGTGAAGTTTGTTAGGAGTGTTCAGGAAAGTTTCTTGACACAATATGTAAATAAGCCAACTAGAGGAGAGGCTGTACTTGATTTGGTATTGGGAAATGAATCTGGTCAGGTGTCAGATCTCTCAGTGGGAGAGCATTTTGGAGATAGTGATCGTAATTCTGTCTCCTTTACAATAGCATTGGAGGGAGATAGGAACAGACAAGTTAGAAAAGCGTTTAATTGGAGTAAGGGGAATTATGAGGCTATCAGGCAGGAACTTGGAAGCTTAAATTGGGAACAGATGTTCTCACAGAAAGGTACAGAAGAAATGTGGCAAATATTCAGGGGATCTTTGTGTGGAGTATGTTCCAACGAGACAGGGGAGTTATGGTAGAGTACAGGAACCGTGGTGTACGAAGGTTGTAATAAATCTAGTCAAGAAGAAAGGAAAAGCTTACGAAAGGTTCAGAGAGCTAGGTAATGTTAGAGATCTAGAAGATTATAAGGCTAACAGGAAGGAGCTTAAGAATGAAATTAGGAGAGCCAGAAGGGGGCCATGAGAAGGCCTTAGTGGGCAGGATTAAGGAAAACCCCAAGGCATTCTACAAGTATGTGAAGAGCAAGAGGATAAGACATGAAAGAATAGGACCTATCAAGTGTGACAGTGGGAAAATGTGTATGGAACCGGAGGAAATAGCAGAGGTACTTAATGAATACTTCAGTATTCACTATGGAAAAGGATCTTAGACAGACAGACATACTTTATTGATCCCGAAGGAAATTAGGTTTCGTTACAGTCGCACCAACCAAGAATAGTGTAGAAATACAGCAATATAAAACCATAAATAATTAAATAATAATAGGTAAATTATGCCAAGTGGAAATAAGTCCAGGACCAGGGAGGAATTGTAAAGTCTGATGGCCACAGGCAGGAATGACTTCCTATGACGCTCAGTGTTACATCTTGGTGGAATGAGTCTCTGGCTGAATGTACTCCTGTGCCTAACCAGTACATTATGGAGTGGATGGGAGACATTGTCCAAGATGGCATGCAACTTGGACAGCATCCTCTTTTCAGACACCACCGTTAGAGAGTCCAGTTCCACCCCCATAACGTCAATGGCCTTACAAATGAGTTTGTTGATTCTGTTGGTGTCTGCCACCCTCAGCCTGCTGCCCCAGCACACAACAGCAAACATGATAGCACTGGCCACCACAGACTCATAGAACATCCTCAGCATCGTCCAGCAGATGTTAAAGGACCTCAGTCTCCTCAGGAAGTAGAGACGGCTCTGACCCTTCTTGTAGACAGCCTCACTGTTCTTTGACCAGTCCAGTTTATTGTCAATTCATATCCTCAGGTATTTGTAATTCTCCACCATGTCTACACTGACCCCTTGGATGGAAACAGGGATCACCGGTGCCTTAGCCCTCCTCAGGTCCACCACCAGCTCCTTAGTCTTTTTCACATTAAGCTGCAGATGATTCTGCTCACATCATGTGACAAAGTTTCCCACTGTAGCCCTGTACTCAGCCTCATCTCCCTTGCTGATGCAATTATGGCAGAGTCATCAGAAGACTTCTGAAGATGGCAAGACTTTGTGCAGTAGTTGAAGTCCGAGTGATTGTAGTGATGACTTGCAGTGGACTGAAAAGCTTGAGCATGTAGATATTAAGAAAGAGGATGTGCTGGAGCATCAAGCTGAACAAGTCACCAGGACCAAATGATATGTACCCCAGGCTACTGTGGGAGGTGAGGGAGCAGATTACTGAGCCGCTGGTGATTATCTTTGCATCATCAATCAGGATGGAAGAGGTTCTGGAGGATTGGAAGGTTGCAGATGTTGTTTCTTTATTCAAGAAAGGGAGTAGGGATAGCCCAGGAAATTATAGACCAGTGAGTCTTACTTCAGTGGTTGCTAAATTGATGGAGGAGATACTGAGAGGCAGGATTTATGAACATTTGGAGAGGTATAATATGATTAGGAATAGTCAGCATGGCTTTGTCAAGGCCAGGTTGTGCCTTACAAGCCTGATTGAATTTTTTGAGGATGTAACTAAACACATTGATGAAGGAAGAGCAGTACATGTAGTGTATATGGATTTCAGCAAGGCATTTGATAAGGTACCCCATGCAAGGCTTATTGAGAAAGTATGGACGCATAGGATCCAAGGGGACATTGCTTTGTGGATCCAGAACTGACTTACTCACAGAAGGCAAAGAGTGGTTGTAGACGGGTCATATTCTGCATGGAGGTTGGTGACCAATGGCATGCCTCAGGGATCTGTTCTGGGACCATTACTCTTCGTAATTTTTATAAATGACTTGGATGAGGAAGTGGAGGGAAGGGTTAGTAAGTCTGATGATGACATAAAGGTTGGGGATATTGTGGATAGTGTGGAGGGCTGTTAGAGGTTACAGCGGGACATTGATAGGATGCAAAACTGGGCTGAGAAGTGGCAGATGGAGTTCAACCCAGATAAGTGTGAAGTTTTACTCAGAGAGTGGTGTGTGCATTGAATGGGCTGCCAGCAACGGTGGTGGAGGCGGATACGATAGGGTTTGGAGTATTGTGTGCAGTTTTGGTCACCTAATTACAGGAAGGATTTTAATAAGTTTGAAAGAGTGCAGAGAAGGTTTACAAGGATGTTGCTGGGACTTGAGAAACTGAGTTACAGAGAAAGGTTGAATAGATTAGGACTTCATTCCCTGGAGCATAGAAGAATGAGGGGAGATTTGATAGAGGTATATAAAATTATGATGGGTATAGATAGAGTAAATTCAAGCAGTCTTTTTCCACTGAGGCTAGGGGAGAGAAAAACCAGAGGACATGGGTTAAGGGTCAAGGGAGAAAAGTTTAAAGGGAACATTGAGGGGGGGGGGCTTCTTCAAACAGAGAGTAGTGGGAGTGTGAAATGAGCTGCCAGTTGAAGTGGTAAATGCGGGCTCACTTTTAACATTTAAGAAGAACTTGGACAGGTACATGGATGAGAGGTGTATGGAGGGATATGGCCCAGGTACAGGTCAGTGGGACTAGGCAGAAAAATGGTTCGGCACAGCTAAGGAGGGTCGAAAGGCCTGTTTCTGTACTGTAATGTTCTATGGTTCTATGGTCTTTTAAGAGACTTTTGGATAGGTACATGCAGCTTAGAAAAATAGAGGGCTTTGGGTAAGCCTAGTAATTCCTAAGGTAGAGACATGTTTGGCACAACTTAGTGGGCTGAAGGCCTGTATTGTGTGCTGTAGGTTTTCTATGTTTCTATCTTACAATGTTACAGTCTGCAATGTCACTTTTTAATTTTGAATTCCTTGACTCAAAACTTGGCAGCAAGCTCCCCCTTGCCATCGAGAAAGAAAGAGAGTGAGAAAGGGAGAGAAGTGCAATCACCCAAGTACAGAGGCATCTGACAGCCACACCTGCTATCTCAAAGTTCTGACCTCCCACAACGCTTCAGTTGGATGACACTGTCAGGGAATCGAGTCATCCAGTGGAAGGCGCCAGTCTTCCAGGTTACCATTGGAGATATCGAAAGGTGGTCAATCGATGAGCTCTGTGAACGGGAGCTCACTGCCAAGAAAAATAGCAGGTTGAATGCAGCTATAGATCACAGAATCTGACAAGCCCAAGGCTACCTTGAAAAAGACAAAAAAGGCATCAGAGAGAAGAATTTAAACTGCTTTGCTGATGCTCTGGGAGAAGTCACCCTCTGGAGCCATTTTTATGTTACAATATTCTAAAAAACTTTCTCAGAGCCAGACACCCAAAATTAATCTGTCATGACTTTCTCTGAGGACACAAAACTACTGATTGCTTATGCCTGTGACCATAGTTGATATGCTCAGTGACAACATCTGTCTGGTCTACTGGTTTGAAACTCAGTCACAATGATACAAATTACTTAGCCCATATAGCCTGGTTTGATGCAAGCCAATTAACACAGCCCCATTGTCTTAATGTTAGGCTGATGCACATGCAATCTCTTGGTCGGTGGGATAGTTTAACTTTAATTTACTGCTTGCAATTGACAATAAGAACTGAAGATGAATTGCAAGCTTCCTGAACTTATTTACATTTATATTAAGAACTGAAGACTGATTCTCATTTGAATTAATATCTGCCATAATCACATAAGTCCAGAATACTCTATAATAAAGTAATCTGTTCTTCCTTTTCCAACAGGAAGCTCTTGGGTATAAACACAAAAAATTGGTCTGCTCTGCTCTCTGCCCCAGACTACCTTACTGCCAGTCCTCACTAAAGTAAGGAAGTTTATCAAATACTACCAGAGGTGGTGGTCCTTAGTAACTGAATAAATGAGCCAAGGAATGGCAAATGCAGTTTAGTTCAGATGAGACTGAAGTGTTTCCGATAATGGGAGAGTCTAGGACCAGAGGCCACAGACTCTGAATAGAGCAATGTCCATTTAAAACAGAGATGAGGAGGAATTACTTTACCCAGGGTGATGAATCTATGGAATTCATCACCACAGATTACTGTGGAGATCATGTCATTGAGCATATTTGAAGTGGAGATTAATAGGTTTTCGATTGAGCAAGCATCAAAGGTTACAGTAAGAAGTCAGGAGAATGCAATTGAATGGGATAATAAATTAGCCATAATGAAATGGTAGCAGACTCGATGGGCTGAATGGCCTAGTTCTGCTCCTATGTCTTATATCTTACTTCCTGCAAGATGAAATCCAATATCATGAATGGCAATGGCGATGATGGCTGCTTCTTCACTTGCAAAGATCAGGAGAGAAAACTCCATCACTATAGGACTTTTCTTCCCTCCTGCGCTATGTAGGTTTATAGTGAGGATTGGTGTGTACAGACCAATTCTGCTTTTTATGCCGGGGGACATTCCATAATGGCACAGTGAGCTGTGACAACTGCGGCAACTAAAGTTTTCCTTCTCTTAGACAAACTGCTTGGCAAGGTTAACGAGTCCCATCTACCTGTGTCTGGAATCGGAGTTTTCCTTCTCCTAGACAGACTGCCTGGCAAGGCTAAGGAACTCTTTCTATCCGAGTGTGGACTTGGAGTTGTCCGTCTCCTAGGCTGGCTGCCAGCCAAGGCTGCTGAGCCCAGCCTACCCACCAGTTACACCGCTGGACACTTGGTCATGGCATGACATTGCAAACTCAGTAAGAACAGGACACCACGTGAAGGCATTGCTCTGGACTGAGTAGTGTAAGAGAGGCCACATGTGAGAGACCTCCTGTAAGGCAAAACAAACAGTGGTCCTGTGGCAATCACTACATTGGGAAAGGAGAGCCTATGAAAGACATTTCACCTTCTATAAGCTCAGCTTTTGCGCTGAGACCTTTCACCAGGACTGATGAAGGGTTTCAGCCTGAAAGGTCAACTGTTTACTCTTCTTCATCAATGCTGTCTGGCCTGCTGAGTTCCTCCAGTATTTTGTGTGAGTTGCTTCAACACCTTTTTTTGTTTACTTTGAAAAGAAGAATATAACTAGAGCTGTGAAGATCTCTGCTGCACAAAGTAACCCTGTGATCTCTATCTTGGAGGCCAATGGCAGGCTGTCTTTCCAGAGAGTGAACCCTCGCAAGGAGATAGGCCCCAATGGTGTACCTGGTAAGGCTCTGAAAACTTGTGCCAACCAACTGACGGGGGTGTTCAAAGACACTTTCAATCTCTCACTGCTAAGGTTGGAAGTTCCCACCTGCTTCAAAAGGGCAACAATTGTACCAGTACCCAAGAAGAGTAGTGTGAGCTGCCCTTAATGACTATTGCCCAGTAGCACTCACATCTACAGTGATGAAATACTTTGAGGGGTTGGTCATGGCTAGGATCAACTCCTACCTCAACAAGGTCAATGGCAGACATAATCTCAATGGCTCTCCACACAGCCTTGGATCACCTGGACAACACAAACACCTACGTCAGGATGCTGTTCATTGACTATAGCTCAGCATTTAATATCATCATTCCTACAATCCTGATTGATAAGTTACAGAACCTGGGTCTCTGTACCTCACTCTGCAATTGGATCCTCAACATCCTAACCGGAAGACCACTATATGTGCGGATTGGTGATAACATCTCCTCTTCGCAAACAAACAACACTGGCGCACCTCAGGCATGTATGCATAGCCCACTGCTCTATTCTCTCTACACCCATGACTGTGTGGAGATTTGATTTATCACCTAAAACACTTGAAAACTTCCACAGATGTACTGTCAAGAGTAATCTGACAGCTACATACCTCTGTTATGTGGGGGGGGGGGTGCTACTGCACAGGATCAAAGTAAGCTGCAGAGAGTTGTAAAATTAGTCAGGTCAATCATGGGCACTAGCCATATTATCCAAGACATCTTTAAGGAGCAGTGCCTCAGAAAGAGAGTGTTCATCATTAAGGATCCCACCACAGGGCATGCCCTCTTCTCACTGTTACCATAGGAAGGAAGTACAGAAGCCTGAAGCACACAGTCAAAGCCCACTGGCAGGCATGGTTTGGGTTACCTGGAATAATCAGCAGTAGCAGAACATTCCAATCATAATGGTCAAACAACACACACAAAATGCTGGTGGAACACAGCAGGCCAGGCAGCATCTATAAGGAGAAGCACTGTGGATGTTTCAGTCCGAGACCCTTCGTCAGGACTGCGAAGGGTCTCGGCCCAAATCGTCAACAGTGCTTCTCCTTATAGATGCTGCCTGGCCTGCTGTGTTCCACCAGCATTTTGTGTGCGTTGTTTGAATTTCCAGCATCTGCAGATTTCCTCGTGTTTGCAATCATAATGGTAATTAAATAAACTTCAACAGCACAAACCTACTGTGCCACCCCAGTGACTTTTGGGACCACCTGGTGAAGGAAACCATTGAAGTAAAATGAGAGAAAAAGAATATTAACAAAGATGAAGGTCTCACTCTAAGTAAGAGCCAGAATTCGATTGTAAACAAGGTGGGAGAGCAGAAACCTGATTGGATGAGGACTAACCAATTGGGCGGGATGGACGATGGGGGTAAAAATACCATCAGATTAGACATGTTCAGGCATCATCCCTGATAACGATGGCAGAGCTTGTCTTTGAAACGTCAGTTAAAATCAACACTTGTCCCTAGCTGGAAACCTGAGAATAGTTTGTCATATATGCCGGGAAAGCACTAGATCCTTTTTGAACAGATGGTTGGACAGCTACATGGATTAGAAAGGTTTAGTAGGTTATGAGCCAAACGCTGGCAAATGGGACTAGCTTGGGCGGAGCATTATGGATAGCATGGACTGATGGGCCTGTTTCAGCCTAGGAGATGGACTGATGGGCCTGCTGCATGACTCTGCAAGTTCAAGCTCAAGTTTATTGTCATGCATGAATACAACCAAATAAAACAACATTCCAATAAAACACATATCACACACATCACATAAAGCAAAACATTACCAAAATAAGTTAATAAGATATAATTCAAAACATAATTTATCTCACTCCATTCCCATCTCCTATTCTTTTTCCCTTGTGTGTTTCTCCAGTCTCCTGCGAGATGCATGTTAGGAGGAATTTGTTTCTCAGGTAGAATGGAACGATAGGTTGTTTCTGTATTGTTGTTCTCTATGACTCTATATATTCCCTCAGGCAATTAATAAATACGATAGACGGCGGAGGCTTGATTCGGCTCCATCTGGATCTCAGTTTGTCACCAATCAAAATACTTTCCCATGTTCCTAACCGACCTTCCAACCAGCCACCAGCTTGTCACCAGCTCCAATTCCTTCTGCTCTCGTTCGTAACAGTAGAGGAAGGAAAAGGAAGGGAAATTTTAGAGAAATAGAGGATCGAAAGACCATCAGCTCAATAGGCAAAATTGTCACAGAAGACATGCATTGCCATTGCCAGCAGGCCTCGCCATCCAGAAGTTTATCATTACCATTGCTTCCATTTCTGCCTACTCCCAACTGCCGTGAGTAATGTCCTAACCAATCACTAACTAGTCAATAATGATGATTCATTTAGTGATGGGAAGGAAGATTACACCTCCCAATGGGCATTGCGACACACCAGTCTGTAAAATGTAACTGAATAAAACAATAGACTTCAACATCAACTCCTGTGTTTACAGAGCACTTGGCTTTGCAAATACAACTGGAACAAAAGATTACATTCTGAACTATACAGGGTGGGTAAGATATGACAGAACTTGTAATCAGTGGGGTTTAAGAAAATTGTTAAACAATGGAGAGAGAAGTTTGGATAATAAGGTCCAGAGATTTGGTAGAAGGTCCTGTTACTGAGGGTGAGGAAGCAGGGAGTAAGTCAAAGATCTAAATGGATTTTATTTGTGAGTCTATGCACTGAGATGGAGACAGGAATGTCAAGAAAGGGAAATGTAGTGGCAGATGTAGATCATATGGAAATGGGAATAGAGTGGAAATTGGCAGAAAATGTAGCAAAATGTTTCCATTCTGTACAGAACCAATCCAATCATCAGTGTAACAGGAAAAGAATAGGATCTGCGTTAGAGTTATAGAACACAAGAGTCACAGCAAAGTACAGCACATAGGCTCTTCAGCCCATCTAGTCTGCGCTGAACCATTAATCTGCCTAGTCTATACAACCTCCCTATGTCTTGGACCATAGCCCAGCATACTCCTCCCATCTACAGACCTATCCAAATTTATCTTAAATATTGAAAATGACTGCATATCCACCACCTGCACTGGCAGCTCATTCCACACTATCATGACCCTCTGAGTGAAGAAGTTCCACTCTCATGTTCCCTTTAAACATTTCACCTTTCACCCTTAATCCATGATCTCTAGTTGTAGTCTAGCCCAACCTCAGTAGAAAAAGCCTACATACATTTACCCTATCAATACCCCTCAAAATTTTGTACACCTCAATCAAATCTCGTCATTCTTCTACATTCGAGGGAATAAAGTCTTAGCCTATTCAACCTTTCCCTACAATTCAGGTCCTCAAGTGAGAAATCATTTGGAACAATTTTCCAGTAGGTAAACAAGGGCAAACATTTAAAGAATATGAACATAAGAAGTGGAAGAAATTGTTCCTCCTGTCCTACCAAATTAATTCATAGTTCTCAATGAACATGTAATGAACTAAAGAATTATCATACGTTTCCCAACACTGTATTCCATCTGTCACTTTTTGCCCATTCTTCCAATTTGTCTAAGTCTTGCTGCAATCATATTGCTTCCTCAGCACTACCTACCCCTCCACCTATTTGTATCATCCACAAACTTTGCTGCAAAAACATCAATTCCATTATTTATATCATTGACAAACAATGTGGGAAGTAGTGGTCCCAATACTGACCCCTGAGGAACACCACTAGTCACTGGCAGCCAAACAGAAAAAAGCCCTCTTTACTCTCACACACTAACTCCTGCCTATCAGCCATTGCTCTATCCATGCCAGTATTTCCTGTAACACCATAGGATTTTATCTTGTTAAAGCAGCTTCATGTGTGGCACCTTTTTAAACACCTTCTGAAAATCCAAGTAAATGACATCCACTGCCTCTCCTTCATCCACCCTAGATGTTACTTCCTTGAAGAACTCTAACAGATATGTCAGTTAAAATTTCTCTTTACAGAAACCATACTGACTTTGACTCATTTTATCATTAGGCTCCAAGTACCTTGAAACCTCATCCTTAATAATAGAGTCCAACACTTTCCCAACCACTGAGGTTAGGCTAACTGGCCTATAATTCACGCTCTTTTGTCTTCCCCTGCTTCTTAACAGTGCAGTGACATCTGCAATTTTCCAGTTCTCCGGGACCATGCCAGAATCAAGTGAGTCCTGAAAGATCATGACCAATACATCCATTATCTCTTCAGCAACCTCTCTCAGGACTTTGGGATGTAGTCCATCTGGTCTGGGTGACTTATCCACCTTAAGACCTTTCAGTTTGCCGAGTACATTTTCCTTTATAATAGCAATTGCACTCAGTCCTGCTCCCTGACACTCACGGACCTCTGACACACTGCTAGTGTTTTCCACGGTGATGACTGAAACAAAGTACTCATTAAGTTGATCTGCCATTTCTTTGCCCCCCCATTACTACTTCACCAGCATCATTTTCCAGTGGTCCAATATCAACTCTCACCTCCCTTTAACTCTTTATATAACTGAAAAAACTTTTGGTATCCTGCTTTATATTATTGGCTAGTCTGCCCTCTTATTCCATCTTTTCCCTTCTTATAGCTTTTTTAGTTGCCTTTTGTTGTATTTTAAAAACTTCCCAATCATCCAACTTCCCACTCATTTCTGCTACCTTATATGCCCTTTCCTTGGCTTATATACAGTCCTGAACTTCCTTTGTCAGCCACGGTTGCCAACCCTTGCCATTTGAGAACTTCTTCCTCTGTGGGACACATCCATTTTGTGCCTGTGAAATATTCCCAAAACTTCAGCCATCTTCGCTCTGCTGTCATCCCCCCTAGTATCCCTCTACAATCAATCTGGATAAGCTCCTCTGTCATGCCTCTGTCAGTCCTTTTATTCCATTTTTACACCATATATGCAGAAATGTGAGGAAAAAGGCACAGTAACATCATGAAGGATCCCATCTACTCTGCTGATAGACTGTTTGTCCCACTCCCATCAGGGAGGAGGCTACGTACCATCCACACCAGGACCACCACACTCAAAAACAGTTACCTACCCCAAGCAGTGAGGCTGATCAACACCTCCACCCACTAACCCACCCCTTCACACCCCCAACCATCACCACCTTATCATTTCCTGCCCTTCATCATTAAGAGAATTCAAAGGTATTCTACAGATATGTTAAGAGCAAAAGGATTGCAAAAGACAAAATTGTTCCTCTGGAAGATCAGAATGGTAAATCATGTGTGGAGCCAAAACAGATGAGGGAGATCTTAAATGTATTCTTTGTGCCTGTATTTACTCAGGAGGTGGATACAGAGTCCATACACGAGGCAAAGTGGCATCAACTTCATGGACCCTGTACAGATTACAGAGGAGCGGGTGTTTGCTACCCTAAAGCAAATCAGGGTGGATAAATCCAAAGGACTGACAACCTGTTCCTTCAGACTCCACAGGAGGCAAGCACAGAAATTGCTGGGGCCTTAGCAGAGATACTTATATCATCCTTACTAACAGGGGAGGCAGTCGAGGATTGGAGGTTAGCCAATGTTGTTCTGCTATTTTTAAAAGGCTCTAAAAAGAAATCAGAAATTATAGGCCAGTGAGTCGGACATCAGTAGTGGGAAAGTTGTTGAAAGTAATTCTAAGGGACCAGATATACAAGTATTTGGATAGACATGGACTTAATGAGGATAGTCAGCATGGCTTCATTCATGTCTAACTAATCTTACAGAGTTTTTTGAGGAAGTTACCAGGAAAGTGGATGAAGGCAAGGCAGTGAACTTTAGTAAGGCATTTGATAAGGTCCCGCATGGGAGCTGGTCAAGAAGTTTCAGTCGCTCAGCATTCAGAATGAGATAGTAAGTTGGATTAGACATTGGCTTTGTGGGAGAAGACAGAAAGTGGTAGTAGAGGGAGGAAGACTATCATGGCTTGCAGAGGGATCTGTATCAGTTGGAAAAATGGGCTGAAAAATGGTAGATGGAATTTAATGCAGACAAGTGAAAGGTTTTGCACTTAAGTAGGACCAACCAGGATAGTTCTACCACAGTGAACGGTAGGGCACTGAGGAGTGTGGTAGAACAAAGGGATCTGGGAATACAGATCCATAATTCATTGAAAGTTTTGTCACAGGTAGATAGGGTCATAAAGAAAGCTTTTGGCACATTGGCCTTCACAAATCAATGTATTGAGTACAGGAGATATGATGTTATTTTATAAGACACGTTGAAATTGTATAAGACATTGGTGAAGCCTAATTTGGAGTATTGTGTGCAGTTTTGGTCACCTAACTAGAGGAAAGATGTAAACAAGGTTGAAAGATTTCAGAGAAAATTTACAAGGATGCCAGTTCTGGAGAACCTAAGTCTAAGGAAAGATTGAAGGGGTTAGGACTGTATTCTTTGGAACGTAGAAGATTCAGAGGAGATTTGTTAGAAGAATACAAAATTATGAAGGATGTAGCTAGGGTAAATGCAAGCAGGTTTTTTCCACTGAGGTTGGGTGGGACATGGGTTATTGATCACTGGTTAAGGGTGGAAGTTGAGAAGTTTAAGGGGAACATGAGGGGTATCTTCTTCACTCAGAGGGTCGTGAAAGTGTGGAACAAGCTGCCAGCGCAAGTGGTGCATGTGAGCTCAATTTCAACATTTAAGGGAAGTTTGGATCAGTACATGGATAGTCAGGGTACGGAGGGCTAAGTTCCCAGTGCAGGTCGATGGAAGTTGGCAGTTTAAGTAGTTTCAGAATGGACTAGATGGGCGGAAGGTTCTGTTCAATGTTGTACTTCTCTGTGATTCTATGTACAGGTACTCCAGTACCTAGCATCACCTTATGGGCATAGAATCAATCTGTGTGTATAAGCTATCTGATGTATTTATATTTATTGTGTTTTTTATTGTATTGCGTTCTTTATCTTACTGAGTTTTTCTGAGCAGCACCAGATCCATAGGAACAATTATTGAATTCCCCTTTGAACTTGTGTACAGAAAATGACATTAAACAATCTTGAATCTTGTTGTTCTGGATTTCCAGCATCTGCAGAATACTTAGTGTTTATGATATCCTTCCTACATCTGCCCTTCCCAGCCCGGTTTCAAAGGGATTGATTCTCATTGTTCAAAGGTGTGCTCACCCACCCAGTCTGTCCGGTCTGTCTTTGTGTTTTAATCCTCAAAGCCCAGTCCCAGCACCCTTTCCCAGATTCACTGATCTGCTGTCTTTTCTAGATGTGATCTCACCATGAGTAAATAACTGGCATGAGACCTTGCTCCTCCCTCATTCAGATAATCTTGCAATAAGGGAAAATCAAAAGTCTGAAACCATAATAAAAATATGGTGTAAGCAGTCAGCACATCAGACCATAAGACATTGGAGCTGAATTGGGCCATTTGGCCCATCAAGACTGCTCCCATTCCATCAATGTTGATTAATTATCTTCCTCAACCACATTCTTCTGCTTTCTCTCCATAACTGTTGATGACTAATTAAAGATCTACCAGCCTCTAAGTATACCCAATGATTTGGCTTCCATAGTTGACTGTACCAACCCTCTGGCTAAAGAAATTCCTCTTAATCTCTATGCTAAATAAATGTCCCTCTATTCTAAGGTTGTGTTCTCCTGTCCTAGAATCAAAATCAGGTTTAATATCACCAGCATATGTTGTGAAATTGGTTAATATAGCAGCATAGTACAATGCAATACATGATAATGTAGAAAATAAATAAATTACAGTACATATATACATGTATATTAAATAGCTACATTAAAAATAGTGCAAAAACAGAAATAATAAAAAAGTGAGTTAGTGTTCATGGGTTAAATGTTCATTTAGAAATCGGATGGTGAAGGGGAAGAAGCTGTTCCTGAATCACTGAGTGTGTGTCTTCAGGCTTCTGTACCTCTTTCCTGACGATAACAGTAAGAAAAGGGCATGCCCTGGCTGAAGGGGGTCCTTAATGATGCTGCCTTTTCAGAGGCAGTGCTCCTTGAAGATGTCTTTGATACTATGGAGGCTAATACACAAGATGGAGTTGATTAATTTTACAGCTTTCCGTAGCTTATTTCTGTCCTGTGCAGTAGCCCCCAACCCCCACCATACCAGATGGCAATGCAGCCTGTCAGAATGCTGTCAATGGTACGTCTGTAGAAGTTTTCAAGTTATTAGGTAACAAACCAAATCTCCTCAAACTCTTAATTAAATATAGCCAAGCAACAAAATGCTGGAGGAACTCAGCAGGTCACGCAGCATCTATGGAAAAGAATATTTCGGGCCAAGAACCTTGAGCAGGACTGGAGAAAAAAAATATGAGGAGTCAGAGTAAGAAGGTATGGGAGGGGAGGAATCTTCCACATCCTTGCACTTCACTGAGCCTGTGCACATCATAAACAGGATTTATGAGACCTTTGAGATAATGGGATCCTAAATGGATGTTTTGCACCTGTATTTACTTGGGAGATGGACAGAGTCGATAGAAGTGAGGCCATGGACCCTATACAGATTACAGAGGAGAAGGTGTTTGCTATCTGAGGCAAAATGGTTTCGGTGGTTGGGAAAGAGTTCGAGTCTATTATTAAGGATGAGGTTTTGAGGTACTTGGAGACCAATGAAAAAGTAAGTCAAAATCAGCATGGTTTCTGTAAAGAGAAATCTTGCCTGACTAGAATTCTTCAAGGAAGTAATAAGCAGGGTGGACAAAGGAGAGGCAGTGAATGTCATTTACTTGGATTTTCAGAAGGCATTTGATAAGGTGCCTCACATGAAGCTGTTTAACAAGAGAAAATCCTATCCCATTCAGGAAAGATACTGGCATGGATAAAGTAATGGCTGACAGGCAGGAGGCAGCAAGTGGAAATAAAGGGGACCATTTGTGGTTGGCTGTCAGTGACTAGTGATGTTCTTCAGGGGTAACAGTATTGAGACCACTACTTTTCACATTGTTTGTCAGTGATTTAGATAATGGAATTGATGGCTTTGTGTCAAAGTTTGTGGTTGATATGAAGATAGGTGGAGGGGTAGATATTGCTGAGGAAGCAATGCGATTGCAGCAGGACTTAGACAAATTGGGAGAATGGGCAAAAAATGTCAGATGGAATACTGTGTTGGGAAAAGTATGATAATGCATTTTGGTAAAAGGAACAATAGTGCGGACTATTATCTATATGGGGAGAAGGTTCAAACATCAGAGGTGCAGAGGGACCGAGGAGTCCTCATGCAAGACTGCCAGAAGGTTAATTTACAGGTTCAAGTGAAGTCAAGTCAAGTCACTTTTATTGTCATTTCGACCATAACTGCTGGTACAGTACATAGTAAAAATGAGACAACATTTTTCAGGACCATGGGTGTTACATGACACAGTACAAAAACTAGACTGAACTACACAAAAAAAAACAACACAGAGAAAGCTACACTAGACTACAGACCTACACAGGACTACATAAAGTGCACAAAACAGTGCAGGGATTACAATAAATAATAAACAGGACAATAGGGCAAGGTGTCAGTCCAGGGTTTGGGTATTGAGGAGTCTGATAGCTTGGGGGAAGAAACAGTTACATAGTCTGGCCGTGAGAGCCCGAATGCTTTGGAACATTTTCCCAGACGGCAGGAGGGAGAAGAGATTGTATTAGAGGTGCATGGGGTCCTTCATAATGCTGTTTCTTTTGCGGATGCAGCGTGTAGTGTAAATGTCCATGATGGCTGGAAGAGAGACCCCCAGTGATCTTCTCAGCTGACCTCACTATCCGCTGCAGGGTCTTGCGATCCGAGATGGTGCAATTTCCGAACCAGGCAGTGATGCAGTTGCTCAGGATGCTCTCAATACAACCCCTGTAGAATGTGATGAGGATGGGGGGGGGGGGGGTGGGAGATGGACTTCCCTCAGCCTTCACAGAAAGTAGAGACACTGCTGGGCTTTCTTTGCTCTGGAGCTGGTGTTGAGGGACCAGGTGAGATTCTCCATCAGGTGATTACCAAGAAATTTGGTGCTCTTTGCAATCTCTACAGAGGAGCCGTCGATGTTCAGCAGGGAGTGGTCGCTCTGTGCCCTCCTGAAGTCAACAACCATCTCTTTTGTTTTGTTCACATTAAGAGACAGGTTGTTGGCGCTGCACCTCCTCTCTGTAAGCTGACTCGTCGTTCTTGCTGATGAGACCCACCACGGTTGTGTCATCAGCGAACTTGATGATATGGTTCAAGCTGTGTGTTGCAGCACAGTGGTGGGTCAGCAGAGTGAACAGCAGTGGACTGAGCACGCAGCCCTGGGGAGCCCCCGTGCTCAGTGTGATGGTGTTGGAGATGCTGCTCCTGATCCGGACTGACTGAGGTCTCCCAGTCAGGAAGTCTAGGATCCAGTTGCCGAGGGAGGTGTTCAGGCCCAGCAGGCTCAGCTTTCCAATTAGTTTCTGAGGGATGATTGTGTTGAATGCTGAACTGAAGTCTATGAACAGCATCCGAACATTTTTTTTTGTCCAGTTGGGTTAGGCCAGTTGGAGGATGGTGGCAATGGCATCATCTGTTGAGCATTTGGGATGGTACGCAAACTGCAGGGGGTCCAGTGAGGGGGGCAACAGGGTCTTGATATGCCTCATGACGAGCCTCTCGAAACACTTCATGATGATGGATTCAAGTGCAATGGGATGGTAGTCATTGAGGCAGGACACTGAAGACTTCTTCAGCACGGGGATGATGGTGGCGGCCTTGAAGCACTTTGGAACAGTGGCGCTGCTCAGGGAGATGTTGAAGATGTCAGTGAGAACATCTGCTAGCTGGTCTGCACATCCTCTGAGCACTCCACCAGGGATGTTGTCTGGTCCAGCAGCCTTCCGTGGGTTGACCCTGCACAAGGTTCTTCTCACATTGGCCATGGTGAGACACAGCACCTGGTCATTTGTAGGTGGGGTGGACTTCCTCACCGCCACATCATTTTGCACCTCAGAAAGAGTGTAGAAGTTATTCAGCACTTCTGGGAGGGAGGCATCACTCGCACAGTCAGGTGATGTTGTCCTGTAATTGGTGATGTCCTGAATGCCCTTCCACATGCACCGCGTGTCGCCGCTGTCCTGGAAGTGGCTGTGGATTCGCTGGGTGTGTGTACACTTTGCCTCTCTGATGGCCTGGGACAGTTTGGCCCTTGCAGTTGTTAGAGCTGCCTTGTCTCCTGCTCTGAAGGCAGAGTTGTGGGACCTCAGCAGCACATGCACCTCTGCGGTCATCCATGGCTTCTGGTTAGCGCATGTAGTGCTGGTCTTGGACAGAGTAACATTATCAATGCACTTGCTGATGTAGCTGGTCACTGATGCTGTGTACTCCCCTAAGCTGGTAGAGTCGCCATTGGTTGTAGCCTCCCTGAACATGTGCCAGTCAGTGTGCTCAAAGCAGTCTTGAAGAGCAGAGATGGCTCCTGCTGGCCAGGTTTTCTCCTGCTTCTGAACTGGTCTGGAGTGCCTGACGAGCGGTCTGTATGCTGGGAACAGCATAACAGAGATGTGGTCTGAGTGTCCGAGGTGTGGGCGGGGCTCCGCCTGGTACGCATCAGGGATGTTTGTGTAAACCAGGTCCAACATGTTCTCCAACTCAGGAAGTACAACCTGCCTCGGGAACTGCTGATTCAATTCTATTCAGG
Organism: Hypanus sabinus; assembly: GCF_030144855.1. Lineage (NCBI taxonomy): Eukaryota > Metazoa > Chordata > Chondrichthyes > Myliobatiformes > Dasyatidae > Hypanus > Hypanus sabinus. The sequence continues at coordinate 108,132,417 of NC_082719.1, forward strand.
AATAATCCAGTCTGTTCTCTGTTCATCCATCACTGTCTGGTTTGGATCAGCTACCAAACAAGACAAGAATAGACTCCAAAGAACTGTCAGGGCTGCAGAAAGGATTATTGGTGTGAAGCTGCCCTCAATCCAGGACTTATATGCATCTGGAGTCAGGAAGCGAGCAAGCAGCATTATTGTAGACCCATCACACCCTGGTCATCACCTGTTCCAACTTCTTCCTTCCGGTAGGCGCTTTAGATCACTGTATGCCAGGACAAATAGGTACAAGAACAGTTTCTTTCCGTACGCCATCAGTCTTAAGAACACTTGAATTTTAGTCTATTATAAATCAAGTCCCATTGTTCTTGTTTGCTTTTAATTCTGTACAGAGAGTGCTCAGGGAAACCGGCATCAAATTCCCTGTATGTGTCCTCATACCTGGCGATAATAAAGGATTCTGATTCTGTAAGGTATTCTAACCAACTGGATATATAAATATTTGGATAGGCAGGGCTAAATTAGAGACAATCAATATGGCTTTAAGCATGGTGGGCCATGTCTAACCAATCATATAGAGCTTCTCGATGAAGTTACCAAGGAAGTTAATGAAGGCAAGGTAGTGGATGTAATCGACATGAATTTTAACAAGACCTCCGACAAAGTTCTACTTGGGAGTTTGGTCGAGAAAGTTCAGTTACTCGGCATTCAGGATGAGGTAGTAAATTGGATTAGACATTGGCTTTGTGGGAGAAGTCAGAGGGTGGTAGCAGAAGCTTGCCTCTCTGACTGGAGGCCGGTGACTCATAGTGTGCCACAGGGATCGGTGCTGTGTTTTTTTATTGCTTGTCATCTATATCAATGATCTGGATGATAATATAATCATATAACCATATAACAATCACAGCACAAAAACAGGCCATCTTGGCCCTCCTAGTCCATGCCGAACCCTTAATCTCACCTAGTCCCACCTACCCGCACTCAGCCCATAACCCTCCACTCCTTTCCTGTCCATATACCTATCCAATTTTACCTTAAATGACACAACTGAACTGGCCTCTACTACTTCTACAGGAAGCTCATTCCACACAGCTATCACTCTTTGAGTAAAGAAATACCCCCTCGTGTTTCCCTTAAACTTCTGCCCCCTAACTCTCAAATCATGTCCTCTAGTTTGAATCTCCCCTACTCTCAATGGAAACAGCCTGTTCACGTCAACTCTATCTATCCCTCTCAAAATTTTAAATACCTCGATCAAATCCCCCCTCAACCTTCTACGCTCCAATGAATAGAGACCTAACTTGTTCAACCTTTCTCTGTAACTTAATTGTTGAAACCCAGGTAACATCCTAGTAAATCATCTCTGCACTCTCTCTAATTTATTGATATCTTTCCTATAATTCTGTGACCAGAACTGCACACAATATTCCAAATTTGGCCTTACCAATGCCTTGTACAACTTTAGCATTACATCCCAACTTCTGTACTCAATGCTTTGATTTATAAAGGCCAGCGTTCCAAAAGCCCTCTTCACCACCCTATCTACATGAGACTCCACTTTCAGGGAACTATGCACAGTTATTCCTAGATCTCTCTGTTCCTCTGCATTCCTCAATGCCCTACCATTTACTCTGTATGTTCTATTTGGATTATTCCTGCCAAAATGTAGAACCTCACACTTCTCAGCATTAAACTCCATCTGCCAACGTTCAGCCCATTCTTCTAACCGGCATAAATCTCCCTGCAAGCTTTGAAAATCCACCTCATTATCCACAACACCTCCTACCTTAGTATCATCGGCATACTTACTAATCCAATTTACCACCCCATCATCCAGATCATTTACGTATATTACAAACAACATTGGGCCCAAAACAGATCCCTGAGGCACCCCGCTAGTCACCGGCCTCCATCCCGATAAACAATTATCCACCACTACTCTCTGGCATCTCCCATCTAGCCACTGTTGAATCCATTTTATTACTCCAGCATTAATACCTAACGACTGAACCTTCTTAACTAACCTTCCATGTGGAACTTTGTCAAAGGCTTTGCTGAAGTCCATATAGACTACATCCACTGCCTTACCCTCGTCAACATTCCTCGTAACTTCTTCAAAAAATTCAATAAGGCTTGTCAAACATGACCTTCCACGCACAAATCCATGCTGGCTACTTCTAATCAGATCCCGTCTATCCAGATAATTATAAATACTATCTCTAAGAATACTTTCCATTAATTTACCCACCACTGACGTCAAACTGACAGGTCTATAATTGCTAGGCTTCCTTCTAGAACCCTTTTTAAACAATGGAACCACATGAGCAATACGCCAATCCTCCGGCACAATCCCCGTTTCTAATGACATATTAAAGATCTCCGTCAGAGCTCCTGCTATTTCTACACAAACTTCCCTCAAGGTCCTGGGGAATATCCTGTCAGGACCCGGAGATTTATCCACTTTTAAATTTCTTAAAAGCACCAGTACCTCCACCTCTTTAATTGTCATAGGTTCCATAACTTCCTTACTTGTTTCCCACACCTTAGACAATTCAATATCCTTCTCCTTAGTGAATACCGAAGAGAAGAAATCATTCAAAATCTCTCCCATCTCCTTCGGTTCCACACATAGCTGACCACTCTGATTCTCTAAGGGGCCAATTTTATCCCTCACTATCCTCTTGCTTTTAATATAACTGTAGAAACCTTTCGGATTTACTTTCACCTTATTTGCCAAACCAACCTCGTATCTTCTTTTAGCTTTTCTAATCTCTTTCTTAAGATTCCTTTTACATTCTTTATATTCCTCGAGCAATTCCTTTACTCCATGCTGCCTATATCTATTGTAGACATCCCTCTTTTTCTGAACCAAATTTCTAATATCCCTTGAAAACCATGGTGCTCTCAAACCTTTAACCTTTCCTTTCACCCTAACAGGAACATAAAGATTCTGTACCCTCATAATTTCACCCTTAAATGACCTCCATTTCTCTATTACATCCTTCCCATAAAACAACTTGACCCAATCCACTCTGTATAAATCCCTTCGCATCCCCTCAAAGTTAGCCTTTCTCCAATCAAAAATCTCAACTCTAGGTCCAGTCCTGTCCTTCTCCATAATTATATTGAAGCTAATGCTATTGTGATCACTGGACCCGAAGTGCTCCCCAACACATACATCTGTCAGCTGACCTATCGCATTCCCTAACAGGAGATCCAACACTGCCCCATCTCTAGTCGGTACTTCTATGTATTGTTGCAAAAAACTATCCTGCACACATTTCACAAACTCTAAACCATCCAGCCCTTTTACAGAATGAGCTTCCCAGTCTACGTGTAGAAAATTAAAATCTCCCACAATCACCACCTTGTGTTTACTACAAATATCTGCTATCTCCTTACACATTTGCTCATATGGTAAACAGAATCTGCAGACTTACAGATGACACCAAGACTGTGGCTAAGTACAGCTCCAACACCATATACAGGTTTGCTGATGACACCACTGTTGTGGACTGTATCAAAGGGGGTGATGAATCAGCGTACAGGAGGGAAATGGAAAACTTGGCTGAATGGTATAATAACAACAACCTCTCACTCAATGTCAATAAGACCAAGGAAGTGATTGTAGACTTCAGGAGAGGGAAACCAGAGGTCCATGCACCAGTAATCTTCGCAGGATCAGAGGTGGAGAGGGTCAGTAACTTTAAATTTTTGGATGTCACTGTCTCAGAGGACCTGTCTTGGACCCATCGTATAAATATTATTGCGAAGAAAGCATGGCAGCGCCTCTACCTCCTCAGGAGTCTGCAGAGATTTGGCATGTCATTGAAAACTTTAGCAAACTTCTGTAGATGTGTGCTGGAAAGTGTGCTGACTGGCTGCATTACAGCCTGGTATGGGAGCACCAATGCTTTTGAGCGGAAAATCCTACAGAATGTAGTGGATTCAGCTCAGTACTCATGGGTAAAAACCTTCTCAACCATTGAGCACATCTACATGAAACATTACCGTAGAATAGCAGCATCCATCATCAAAGATCCTCACTACACAGTCCATGCTCTTTTCTCATTGCTGCCATCAAGTAGAAGGTATCGGTATCTCAGGGCTCACAACATCAGGTTCAAGAACAGTTACTACCCCTCAACCATAAGGCTGTTGAACAAAAGGGAAAACTACACTCATTTAAGGACTCTGTTACATTGTTATTTCATCCTTGTTATTTAGTTATTTATTTAGAGCTTCATTTACACAGTTTGTTTACAGTTTATAATTCCTGATGTTTACAGGTACTGTTCTATAGACTTGGTAAGTATGCTCACAGGAAAAAGAAATCTCAAGGTTGCATATGGTGACACGTATGTGTAACACTTACCCAACAGGCTGGTATATGTTTAGGGGAAAAGGAGATCCAGCCACATACCAATCCCACCTCCCGTATACGCAGTGGCTGTGGGAATCAAGGTTATGCCGCGCGTACACACACAATATCAAACTCACACCAGATACCGTTACGGAATACACTTTAAAGAGTTTACTAAAACTAAAAGAGTACTAGACAATACAATATACATGAAAGAAAAGAAAAAGCAAAAGGTGCCAAACTTATCAAAGTCCAAACCACTTCGTGCACAATCGTTGGAGCTCAATTATTGAAGTCTTCTGGCCACCATTCGACCCCCTCCGAACTCCTCGACTTGCAACTCAGGACCATCCGAAGTGGTCAACCAAACACATCTATCTTCGTCTCCTCTCCTCGGCGTACCTCCTAGCCTCGGACCCCCGCTTGAGGTCCGTTCCTCGCCCAGTTTACAGAATCACGTCCTCTCTCTCTCTCTCACCCCCTCGTGCTGATCTCCCAAAAGCCCGCCAACAATAGTTTACAGACTCAGAAGAAAGAACAACATTAATCCCAATTGGTTAACAAAGGAATACAATTCTCCTTATCAGTAAGTTTTAACCCAAATAAGCTTCCAGCACTAGCAACAAAAAAACATTCCTACTTTTAACAAAACAAAGAAGCCATTCTGAATAACATACACAGTAACAAATGAAAAAGAAGATACCCCCTTTACACTTGTATCTGATAATATATTTTACCTTGAACTTTAAACTTTGAACTTTGAGATTGGGGTGTAGTGGACAGTGAGGAAGGCTAACAACGCTTGCAGCATGACCTGGACAAGCTGGAAAAATGGCTGATGGAAGGCGGCTTAGTTTACAACCTCTTACAGTCTCTTGTGACACTGCGCTTTGGAACCTCCATACCAGTAAGTGATGCAACCAGTCAGAATGCTCCAGAGAAATTTGCAAGAGCCTTTGGAGACTGGAGTTGATTCTGAACATGACCTCATGGCTAGATTTAACCTCATAATTTCTCACAATAGGTGAGTGTGCTGTCGGGCAATAGTGATGAAATAGCTCACGCAGCTCTTCATGGGCACTGGCGTGATTTGGTGCCCTTTTGAAGCAGGTGTGAACCTCTGACTGCAGCAGTGAGTGATTGAAAATGTTCTAGTGTACTCCAGCCAGTTGGTTGACACAGGTTTTCGGAGCCCTACTTGGTACACCAAAGGGCACTGACGCCTGCGAGGAAGAATGTTCTGACATATTCTAAGGGATAATAGAGTATGATTATAAGTTCAGCTTTATTTGTCACATGTACATTGAAACATACACTGAAATGTGTCATTTCTGCCAAATCAAATCAACGAGGATCATGTTGGGTACCCAAAGGTATTGCCATGCTTCTGGCACTAACTGAGCATGCCCACAACTTACTAACCCTAACCATACATCTTTGGAATGTGGGAAGAAGATCATAAGACCATAAGAAATAGAAGCAGAATTAGTTCATTTGGTCCATCGAGTCTGCTCCACCATTCAATCATGTTTGATCCTTTTTCTTCTATCTCCTCCTCAACCTCTGTTCCCGGCCTAAATTCAAGTGAGTACAGATCCAGGGCCATCAAACGTTTCTTGTATGATAACCCTTTCATTCCTGGAATCATCCTTGTGAACCTCCTCTGAACCCTCTTCAATGCCAGCACATCTTTTCTAAGATGAGGGGCCCAAAACTGTTCACAGTACTCAAGGTGAGGCTAGTGCTCACCAGTGCCTTATAATGCCTCAGCATCACATCCTCGCTCTTTTTATTCTAGACCTCTTGAAATGAATGCTAACATTGCATTTGCCTTCCTCACCACCGACTCAACCTACAAGTTTACCTTCAGGGTGTTCTGCACGAGGACTCCCAAGTCTCTCTGCATCTCAGATTCATGGATTTTCTCCCCATTTAGAAAATAGTCTGCACATTTATTTCTACTACTAAAGTGTATGACCATGCAATTTACATCATTGTATTTAATTTGCCACTCTCTTGCCCATTCTCCTAATCTGTCTCAGTCCTTCTGCAGCCTACCTGTTTCCTCAACACTACCTGCCCCTCCACCAATCTTCATATATCTGCAAATTTGGCAACAAAGCCATCTATTCATTATCTAAACCATTGATATACAGCATGAAAAGAAGTGGTCCCAACATCGAACCCCATGGAACACCACTAGTCACTGGCAGCCAACCATAAAAGGATCATTTTATTCCCACTCACTGCTTCCTACCAATCAGCCAATGCTCTAACCATGTTAGTAACTTTCCTGTAATACCATGAGCTCCTAACTTGGTAAGCAGCCTCATGTGTGTCACCTTGTCAAAGGCTTTCTGAAAGTCTAAATATACAACATCCACTGCATCTCCTTTATCTATCCTATTTGTAATCCCCTCAAAGAATTCCAATAGGTTCATCAGGCAGGATTTCCCATGAAGTAAACCATGCTGACTTTATCCTATCTTGTCATGTGACACTAAGTACTCCATCATCTCATCCTTAACAATTGACTCTAACATCCTCCCAACTAGTGAGGTCAGACTTCCTGGTCTATAATTTTTTTTCTCTTGCCCTCTTCCTTTCTTAGAGTGGAGTGACATTTGCAATTTTCCTGTCTTTCTGACACCATGCCAGACTCCAGAGATTTTTGAAAGATAATTTCTAATGCCTCCACAATCTCTAATGCCACCTCTTTCAGAACCCTAGGGTGCAGTTCATCTGGTCTGGGTGACTTATGTACCTTTAGATCTTCCAGCTTTTTGAACACCTTCTCTCTTGTAACAGTAATTGCACTCTTCCTTCGCATACTACAACATCAGGCATACTGCTAGTTTCTCCCACAGTGAAGACTGATGCAAGTTCATCAGCCATCTCCTTGTCCCCCGTTATTATTTCTCCTGCCTTATTTTCTAATGGTCCTATATCCACTCTCATTTCTCTTTTAATTTTAACATACTTGAAAAAGCTTTTACTATCCACTTTGGTATTATTTGCTAGTTTGCTTTTATATTTCATCTTTTCCCTTCTAATGATTTTTTTAGTTGCTCTCTGTAGGTTTTTAAAAACATCCCAATCTTCCAGCTTTCCACTAATTTTTGCTTTGTTGTATGCCCTTTCTTTTACTTTTACAATAGCTTTGAATCCCTTGTCAGCCATTGTTGTACTATTTTACCATTTGAGTATTTCCTCATTTTTGGAATACACATGTCCTGCACCTTCCTCATTTTTCCCAGAAACACACACCATTGCTGCTCTGCTGACATCTCTGCCAGCAGTTCCTTCCAATTTACTTTGGCCAACTCCTCTCTCATACTGCTGTAATTTCCCTTACTCCACTGAAATACCGCTACATCAGACTTTACTTTCTCCCTATCAAATTTCAAGTTGAACTCAATCATATTGTGATCACTGTCTCCTAAGGGTTTTTTTTTAGCTTAAGCTCCCTAATCACCTTCAGTTCATTACATAACACTGAATCCAGTATAGCTGATCTCCTCGTAGGCTCAACGACAAACTGCTCTAAAAAGCTATCTCTTTGGCATTCAACAAACTCACTCTCTTGAGATCCATTTCCAACCTGATTTTCCCACTCAACCTGCATCTTAAAATTTCCAATGACTACCATAACATTACCCTCCGAGCTACTGTTGGCAGGCCTGTATATAACTGTTGTCAATGTCCTTTTACCCTTGCAGTTTCTTAATTCAACCCAGAAGGATTCAACATCTTCCAATCCTAGGTCACATCTTTCTACTGATTTGATTCCATTCTTTACCAGTACAGCCACAGCACCTTCTGCCTACCTTCCTATCCGTCCAATATAACGTGTAACCTTGGACATTCAGCTGCCAACTACAACCATCCTTCAGCCACGATTCAGTGATGGCCACAACATCGTACCTTACAATCTGTAGAAGTGCAACAAGATCACCCACCTTATTTCTTATACTCCATGCATTTAGATACAACACATTGAGCACCATATTTGCTGTCCTTTCTGCTTTGCATCTCTAATGTTTTGATACTCAGCCTGTTGGCTGCAACTAAGTCCATTCCTGCCCTTCCTGACTGCATGTTATCTTTACTTTTTTTCTATCTGCCCTTTACACTGGTTCCCAACAGCTCTGACAAACCTGCCCATGAAAATATTGGACCCCTCGGGTTCAGGTGCAACCCTTAACTTTTGAACAGGTCATACCTTCCCCCAGAAGAGACCCCAATGATCCAAGAACCTGAAGCCCTGCCCTCTGCACCAGTTCCTCAGCCATGCATTTATCTGCCAAATTATCCTGTTTCTACCCTCACTGGCACGTGGCACAGGCAGCAATCCTGAAATTACTACCCAGTGGTGGGGGGGGGGGGGTGCCCTGCTTCTCAGCTTTCTACCTAGCTCTCTAAATTCTCTTTTCGGGATATCATTGCTTTTCCTTCCTATGTCATTGGTACCAATACATACCAAGACATCTGGCTGCTCCCCCTCCCTCTCCAAAATGTTGTGGACATGATCTGAAACATCCCTGACCCTGGCACCTGGGAGGCAGCATAACATCCGGGTGTCCCGTTCACATCCACAGAATCTCCTGCTGGTCCCCGCACTATTGAGTCCCCTGTCACTACCGCTCCCTTCTTCTCTCTCTTTTCCTTCTGCACCACAGAACCATGGTCAGTGCCTGTAACCCGGTCTCCGTGGCATTCTCCTGGGAGGTCATCCCCCACAAAAGTATTCAAAGCAGTATACCTGTTTTGAGGGGAATGGCCACAGGGGTGTTCTGCTCTAACTGCCTATTTCCATTTCTCCTGATGGTCACCCAGCCTCTCACCTCCTGCAACTTTGGGGTGACTACTCCCCTGTAACTCTGATCGATGATCTCCTCACTCTCCCATACAAACCGAAGGTCATCCATTTGCTGCTCCAGATCCCTAACATGGTCTTCAAAGAGCCAGAGCACCCAGAGGAAATTCACGTGGTGACAAGGAGAACATACAAACTCCTTGCAGACAACAGTGGGAATTGAACCCTGATCTTTTAACTGGCGATATAATACCATTACGCTAACCGTTTCACTGACGTGGCACCCATGCTTGGCATGGGTACATGCCAAGAGGCAGCTTCCTCTTAGTGGAGTCTCCAAAGTTAGTGGCTGCATTCTCCAATGGGAGAGGGTCAGTTGTTTAGGGGTGAAGTGAGGAGAACTCTCTTCTCTCAGAGGCTAACCAATCTGTGGAAAGTTCTTATCAGGAAAATTGTGGCAAATCATATGGCAGCTAAGATGCATGTATCTTATGACACTAAAGAAAGCGAGGGAGATGGAAATTGTTGGGTCAGGGGTCTGCCTCTGTACTGAATGTTTGAGGTTGTTCGAGGACCTCCACATCACCTTGACTGTGCACAAAGCCTGATGCAATCCACCAGCTCAGTATTTGTTGATCACATTGCGGAGCCTGGCTGTGGAGAAAGCTGCAGATGAACATTGATTCTGTGCCAACAGAATATAAAAATATAGAACCCGCACTGTCCCGGGTCACTCAGCAGTTTGAAATATCTCGGTTGGAAGAATTTCATCATTTAGCATATCAAAAATCAATCTGAGTTCTAGTTCTGGAGTTCAAGTTCAAGTTTAATTGTCACTCAACTGTACCTATGGTTACAGCCAAATGAAACGGCGTTCCTCCGGGGCCAAGGTGCAAACACAGACTAACATTCATACACAGCACATAAAATTTTGATAGCAGAAAAACATACTGTTACAAAGAAATAAAATAATAATGATATAACCCAAGTCCCTGAGTGTCACGGCCTATAGATTGATGTCGCACAAATGTTGTCCTGGAACCATGTTTCTGGAAGAGCAAACAAAAGGCGATTCCTCATTTCACGCAGTGCAGCATGCAGACATGGAATTGAATTGAGTTGACTTTCCTTCCTGTGAAGAATTACATCCTTCACAGACTTGAGGAGTAAAAATCTTTATATTATGTCTCCATCTGAATGTGCAATGTTCAAATTATTTTAATTTGTAATAAAGAGTATGTAACATAAAATATACAACAGGGCAGTCAATAGCTTAGAAATGCAATTGTGTCAGCGTAAATTAATCAGTTTGATGGCCTGGTGGAAGAAGCTGTCCTGGAACCTACTGGTCCTGGCTTTAATGCTATGGTACTGTTTTTCAGATTGTAGCAGCTGGAACAGTTTATGGTTGGGGTGACTCAGGTCCAAAATAATCCTTCCAAGCCCTTTTTACACACCTGTCCTTGTAAATGTCATGAATAGTGGGAAGTTCACATCTGCAGATGAACTGGGCTGTCCGCACCACTCCCTGCAGAGTCCTGAGATTGAAAGAAGTATAATTCCCATACCAAGCAGTGATGCAGCCAGTCAGGATGCTCTCAATTGTGCCACTGTAGAAAGTTCTTAGCAATTGGAAACTCATGCCAAACCTCGTCAACTGTCTGAGGTGAAAGAGGCACTGTTGTGCTTTTTTCACCACACAGCCGGTATGTACAGACCACATGAGCTCCTTGGTGATGTGGATGCTGAGGAACTTAAAGCTATTTACCCTCTCAAACCCAGATCCATTGATGCCAATAGGGGTTAGCCCATCTTCATTCCAGCTCCTTTGTTCTTGCGACATTGAGGGAGAGGTTGTTTTCTTGACACCACTGTGTCAGGGTGATGACTTCTTCCCTGTAAGCCAACACGACGAAATCTGAAGATGCTGGAAATTCAAGCAACACAGACAAAATGCTGGTGGAATGCAGCAGGCCAGGCAGCATCTATAGGGAGAAGCGCTGTCGACGTTTCGGGCCGAGACCCTTCATCAGGACTAACTAAAAGGAAAGATAGTAAGAGATTTGAAAGTAGGAGGGGGAGGGGAAAGTGCAAAATGATAGGAGAAGACTGGAAGGGGTGGGGTGAAGCTGAGATCCGGAAAGGTGATTGGCAAAAGGGATACAGAGCTGGAGAAGGGAAAGGATCATGGGACGGGAGGCCTAGGGAGAAAGAAAGGAGGAGGGGAGCACCAGAGGGAGATGGATAGGCAGAGTGATGGGCAGAGAGAGAAAGAAAAAAAAGGAAGGGGGGAAAAACAAAAAAAACTAAATATATCGGATGGGGTAAGAAGGGGAGGAGGGGCATTAACAGAAGTTAGAGAAGTCAATGTTCATGCCATCAGGTTGGAGGCTACCCAGCCAGTATATAAGGTGTTGTTCCTCCAACCTGAGTGTGGCTTCATCTTGACAGTAAAGGAGGCCATGGATAGACATATCAGAATGGGAATGGGACGTGGAATTAAAATGTGTGGCCACTGGGAGATCCTGCTTTCTCTGGCAGACAGAGCGTAGGTGTTCAGCGAAACGGTTTCCCAGTCTGCATCGGGTCTTACCAATATATAAAAGGCCACACCGGGAGCACAGGACGCAGTATATCACACCAGCCAACTCACAGGTGAAGTGTCGCCTCACCTGGCAGGACTGTCTGGGGTCCTGAATGGTGGTGAGGGAGGAAGTGTAAGGGCAGGTGTAGCACTTGTTCCGCTTACAAGGATAAGTGCCAGGAGGGAGATTGGTGGGAAGGGATGGGGGGACTGAATGGACAAGGGAGTCGCATTGGGAACGATCCCTGTGGAAAGCAGAAAGAGGGGGGAGGGAAAGAAGTGCTTCGTAGTGGGAGCCGCCCCACCCCACCAGCCTCCGGATCCAACGTATAATTCTCCGTAACTTCCGCCACCTCCAACAGGATCCCACTACCAAGCACATTGTGGTGAACTATGTGCCTGTCGGGACACGCCCCTGCTGACTGCTCCTGTGGCTCCTCCCACAGGCCCCTGTATAAAGGAGGTCTGAGGCCTGACGCTCGGCCTCAGTCTCCAGGACATTGTATGATAGACACTCACTCCTGGTTCCTTCTTCCAGTCAATAAAAGCCGATATCTCACCTTACGTCTCAGTGTGAGTTATTGATGGTGCATCACACATCTTTCCCTCCCCCCCCTTTCTGCTTTCCGCAGGGAACGCTCCCTACGCGACTCCCTTGTCTATTCATTCCCCCCATCCCTTCCCACCGAGAAAGCTGGATCTCCCAGTGGCCACACATTTTAATTCTACGTCCCATTCCCATTCTGATATTATCTATGGCCTCCTCTACTGTCAAGATGAAGCCACACTCAGGTTGGAGGAACAACACCTTATATACCAGCTGGGTAGCCTCCAACACAGGGACCCCTGTGTTGAGGGTCAGAGGGGCAGAGGTGAGGGAGCTCACTCTTACCATCTGCCAGCGATCTGACAGGAAGTCCAGGATCCAGCTACACAAGGCAGGGTGAAGGCCAAGGTCTGAGCTTCTTGTTGAGCCTAGAGGGAATTATGGTGTTGAATGTTGAACTGTCGTCCAAGAACAGCATTCTCACATTGGCATCCTTCTTTTCCAGATGTGTAAGGATGGTATGTAGAGCTGTGGCTATTGTGTCAACTGTCAATTGGTTGTGTCAGTAGGTGAATTGTAGGGGGTCCAGTTTGGGTGGTAGCATACTGCAGATATAATCTTTGACCAGCCTCTCAAAGCATTTGCTTATTATTGAGGTGAGTGTGACAGGACACCAGTCATTCAGGCATGTTACCTCGATCTTTTTAGGTACAGGGATAATGATGGATGTTTCGAAGCAGGAGGGCACTCTACACTGGGAGAGGGAGAGATTAAGAATATGTGTAAACACACCTGCCAGTTGTGCCGCGCACATCCTGAGTACTTGCCCTGGGATACCATTCGGTCCCGCAGCCTTGCGACTGTCCACCCGTTGGAAACACCTGTGTACTTCAGCCTCAGAGTTGACCAAGCTGCTGGTCACATCACCTGCAGATCTCCTCAGGGGCTCAGTATTGGTGACATCGAATCGAGCATAAAAAAGATTGAGCTCATCTAAGAGAGAGGCAGCAATGTTGGCAGCATGACTGCATTTAGCTTTGAAGTCCGCGATGGTGTGCAGACCTTGCTGTAAGCTACATGTGTTGTTAGTGGAGAGTTGTGTCTGGATCTTGTCGCTCCATTGTCATTCAACTGCATGCAAGTGTAGTCCTCCTACACTTTGATGGAAGAACCAGCCCCCAACCCAGTGCAGAATTGAGTAGCACACAGACAGCTCCAGCATCTCCTTCCCCAGGGTCCGCAAAAGACAGCGCTGAGGCCTGGTAACTGGCCCTCAACAATCACAGGGTAATTAAAATACTCAGCGAGCCAGGTAGTCTATGGTCATAGAGCAGTACAGCCTGGGGACAGCCCTTCAGCCCATCTCCAATGTGCTTATCTGTACCCATCCCACCGGTCGGTATTAATTCCAAATCTCTGTGCTCTCTTCAGTGAGGTACCTGTCCATTTGCCTCTTAGATTTCGTAACTGTTCTCCCTTGCTTTCCCTACACTCAAGGAGACACTAATCAGTCTATTGATACTTTTCTATCTTCATTCTTTGTAGAACTGGTATGCTCCAGAATACCTGTGTCCCAGCCCCTGAGTTCACTACCCCCTACTGTCTTTCTCCAAGTCAAAGTATTCACTTAAAACCTGATCCATTTCCTTTGAGTCCGCACATACATCATCACAAGTCTGACACCCAGGAGTCAACAAGCCCTCTGCTTCAGGATCCTCAACTTGCTGAGCAACAGACACATTTGGGAGGGATAATCAGCCCGATTATTCTCAAAATTGGTTCTCCACAAGGTTGTGTCCTCGGCCCCCTACTTTATTCCCCCTCAGCCCCTACCCTACTCTCCCTCGGCCCCCTGCCCTACTCTCCCTCAGTCTCCTATCCTACTCCCCCTTGGCCGCCTACTTTATTCCCTCTCAGCCCCTACCCTACTCTACTCCACCACTACTTTACTCCCCCTTGACCTCCTACCCTACTCCACCTCAGCCCCTACTCTACTCCTCCTCGGCCCCTATCTACTCCCCCTTGACTCCTAATCTACTCCCCCTCAGCCCCTATTCTACTCCCCCTCGGCCCTACTCTACTCCCCTTCGGCACCTACTCTTCTCCCTGCACTCACGACTGTGAGGCCAAATTCTACTCGAACTTCATCTGTTAGTTTGCAGATGACACCACGTAGTGGGCCATATCTCATTTAATGGAGAGTTGGAGTACAGAAAGGAGATCGAGAGCTTAGTGGCACAGTGTCCTAATGATAACCTTTTCCCTCAATGGAATAAAACTAAAGAGCTGCTGACTGATCTCAGTGGGGAGGGGTACACACTCTCCTGTCTACATCAATCATGTTCCGGTTGACAGTCTCACGTCCGTAGCACTGAACTTCACCAACAGACTGTGCCAGTCCAGCTATAAGACATAGGAGCAGAACTACTGACCCTGAGGAACACCACTAGTCACCAGCAGTGAACCAGAAAAGGCCTCCTTTATTCCCACTCACCTTCTCCTGCCTGTCAGCCATTCCTCTATCCATGCAAAACAGCCTTATGTATGGCACCTTATCAAATGCCTTCTGAAAATCCAAGTCAATGACATCCACTGCCTCTCCTTTGTCCACTCTGCTTGTTATTTCTTTGAAGAATTCTAACAGATTTGTCAGGCAACATTACCCTTTACAGAAACCATGCTGATTTTGACTTATTTTATCATTAGTGTCCAAGTATCTCGAAACCTCATCGTTAATAATAGAGTCCAACACTTTCCCAAACACTGAGGTTAGGCTAACTGCCCTATAATTTCCTTTCTTTTGCCTCCCTCCCTTCTTAAAGAGTGGGGTGACATTTGCAATTTTCCAGGCCTCCAGGACTATGTCAGAATCAAGTGATTCTTGACAGGTCATGACCAATGCATCTGTTATCTCTTCAGCAACCTCTCTCAGGACTTTGGGATGTAGTCCATCTGGCCCAGGTGACTTATCCACCTTAAGACCTTTGAGTTTGCCTTGCACTTTTTCCTTTGTAATAGCAAAAGCAGTCACTCCTGCTCCCTGACACTCACAGACTTCTGGCACACTGCTAGTGTCTTCCATGGACACAAAAGCTCACTAACACCTCCGATTCCTCAGAAGGCTGAAGAAATTTGTCATGTTCCTGTCAACCCTTACTAATTTTATTGGTGCACCATGGAAAGCATCCTATCTGGATGGATCACAGCTTGGAATGGAAAATGCTCTGCAAGGAACTGCAGAGAGTTGTGAACACAGCTCAGCACATCATGGAAACCAGCCTCCTCACCATGTCTATGCTTCTTGCCGCCTCAGTAAAGTATAATCAAAGACCCTTGACATTCTCTCTTTTTCCCCCTCCCATCAGGCAGAGATGCAAAAACTTGAAAGCACAGCCCACCTGGTTCAGGACTGCTTCTAACCTGCTGTTGTAATAATATTGGACGGTTTGGTGGAGATTAGAAGAATGAGGGGAGATCTCATTGAAAACTATCATATGTTGAAAGGATTGGAGAGAGTGGATGAGGAGAGGATGTTTTGTTTAGTGGGGGAGTCTAGGACCAGCTTCAGAATTGGGAGACAACCATTTAGAACAGAGGTGAGGAAAAATTTCTTCAGCCAAAGGGTGGTGAATCTGTGGAATTCATTGCCACAGACAGCTGTGCAGGCAAAGCTATTTGGTGTATTTAAAGTAGAGATTGATAGGTTCTTAATTAATCAAAGTGTCAAAGGTTACAGAGAGAAGGCAGAAGAATGGGATTGAGAGGGGTGATGGAGTAGCGGAGCAGACTTAGTAGGCCAAATGGCCTTTTTCTGTTCCTATGCCTTAGGTGGACCTCACAGTCTACCTTGATATGATCTGCACCTTATTGTCTACCTGCACTGCACTTCCTCTGTAGCTGTTACACTTCATTCTATAATGTTATTGTTTTACCTTGTTCTATCTCAATGCACTGTGTAATGATCTGATCTGTACAAACAGTCTGCAAGACAAGTTTTTCATTGTACTTTGGTACATGTGACAATAATAAACCAATTCCGATTCCAATTCCCTTGCCAATCTTTTATTCTTATTTTTGTAGTTTCTTATTTATCTAGAGGTACACTGTGGAACAGGCCCTCCCACCCCAACAAACCACACCATCTAGGAACCACCAAGTTAACCTCAGTCTAATTACAGGACCTTTTACAATGACCAATAACCTACTGACCGGTACGTCTTTGGACTAGGAGAGGGACCCACACAGTCACGGGGGAACGTACAAACAGATGGCACCAGAAACAAAGAAACAGAAAACCTACAGCACAATACAGGCCCTTTGACCCACAAAGCTGTGCCGAACATGTCGCTACCTTAGAACTACCTAGGCTTTACCCGAATTGAACTCTGAACTCTAAACTCCAACACCCGGAGCCATAATAGTGTCACACTAAATGCTACAGTACAGTAGCACCCCAACTTTCTTATAGAGTCTTTAAAGATTTTCCTTTATCACATATGATTGCTTCTTATTCCCTCCTGACTTCCTTCATAAGTGTAATCCTCATCTCTTTCACACTTCAAGGAGTTCATGATCTCTACTGTTTACACCTAACGTATACCTCCATCTTTTTCCCTTACCTATCTCTTAATATCCCAAGGTCTACCAATGTGACAGCTTACCCCTCCATGCCCTGACCAATCAAGAATCTATCAACCTCTGCCTTAAATATATGTAAAGACTTGGCCCCCACAGATGTCTGTGACAACGGATTCCACAGATTCACCACTCTCTGGCTAAAGAAATTCCTCCTTATCTCCATTCTAAAAGGACGCTCCTCTATTCTGAGGCTTTCCACCATTCAATAGATTTCAATTTGGTCACCTCTCATTCGTCTGAATTCTAGTGAATAAAGGCCCAGAGCCATCAAACATTCCTCATATGACAAGCTATTCAGTCCTGGAATAATTTTCATGAACCTCCTTTGAACCCTCCCCAGTTTCAGCACATCCTTTCTCAGACAATGTTCACAATACCCCAAGTGAGGCGTCACCAGTGCTTTATAAAGTATCAACATTACATCCTTGCTTTTATATCCTAGTCCTCTTAAAATAGAACCATAGAACACTACAGCACAGTACAGGCCCTTCAGCCCTTCATGTTGTGCTGACCCATATAATCCTTTTAAAAAAAAGTACTAAACCCACACTACCCCATAACCCTCCTTTTTTCTTTCATCCATGTGCCTGTCCAAGAGGCTCTTAAATACCCCTAATGTTTGAGCCTCCACCACCATACCTGGCAAGTCATTCCAGTCACTCACAACCCTCTGTATAAAAAATTTACCCCTGATGTCTCCCCTAAACTTCCCTCCCTTAATTTTGCCCTCTGATGTTTGCTATTGGTGCCCTGGGAAAAAGGTACTGCTATCCACCCTATCTATGCCTCTCATAATCCTGTAGACCTCTATTAAGTCACCTCTCATTCTTCTGCGCTCCAAAGAGAAAAGTCCCAGCTCTGCTAACTTTGCTTCATGTGACTTGTTCGCCAAACCAGGCAACATCCTGGTAAATCTCCTCTGCACCCTCTCCATAGCTTCCACATCCTTCCTATAATGAGGTGACCAGAATTGAACACAATACTCTAAGTGTGGTCTCACCAGAGATTTGTAGAGTTGCAACATGACCCCTCTACTCTTGAACTCAATCCCCCTGTTAATGAAGCATCCCATTGACCTTCTTAACGACCCTATCAACCTGTGCAGCGACCTTGAGGGATGTATGGATTTGAACCCCAAGGTCCCTTTGTTCATCCACACTCTTAAGTAACTGACCATTAATCCTGTACTCAGTCTTCTGGTTTGTCCTTCCAAAATGCATCACCTCACACTTGTCCAGATTGAACTCCATCTGCTATTTTTCTGCCCAACTCTGCAGCCTGTCTATATCCACTTGTAACCTTCGACCACCTACAGCTCCATCCACAACTCCTCCAATCTTCATGTCATCCGCAAACTTACTCACCTATCAAACTTCTGCCTCTACATCCAGGTCATTCATAAAAATCACAAATAGCAGGGGTTCCAGGACAGATTCCTACGGCACTCCACTAGTCACCGACCTCCAGGCAGAATACTTTCCTTCCACAACTACCCTCTGCTTTCTTCCTTTAAGCCAATTTTTTATCCAAGCAGCCAAGGTTCCACTTATCCCATGCCTCATGACTTTCTGGATGAGTCTCTCATGAGGGACCTTGTCAAATGCTTTGCTAAAGTCCATGTAGACCACATCCACTGCCCTACCCACATCAATTTCTTTTGTTACCTCTTCAAGGAACTCAATCAGGCTTGTGAGGCATGATCTTCCCTTCACAAAGCCATGATGACTATCCATGAGTAGACTTACTTCTCCAAATGCTCATAGATCCTATCCTTAAGAAACCTTTCCAGTAGTTTGCATACCATCGACGTAAGATTCACCGGTCTATAGTTCCCAGGTTTCTCCCTATTACCTTTTTTAAACAAGGGAATTACATTTACCATTCTCCAGTCCTCCAGCACTTCCCCTGCAGCCAAAGAGGCTTCAAAGATCATGGCTAATGCTCCTGCGATCTCTTCTCTCAATTCCCACAACAACCTGGGGTGTATCATATCTGCCCCTAGGGATTTATCAATTTTAATGTTTTTAAGAAGATCCAGCACTTCTTCCTTAATCTCCACATTGTCCAGCACACAGGCCCGCTCTATTTCGACCTCATCCTGATCAAGATCCTTTTCACTTGTGAATACTGAAGCAAAGTATTCATTTAAGACCTCCCCAACCTCCTCTGCCTCCAGGCACATGTTGCCCTCCTTAATCTCACCTAGTCCCACCTACCCGCACTCAGCCCATAACCATCCACCCCTTTCCTGTCCATATACCTATCCAATTTTTATATATTTCTCACAAGCCCCTCCTACTTCCTGCTTCTTATATCTAACATATGCTTCCTTTTTCCTCTTGACTAGTTGCCTCACATGTTTCATCAGCCACAGTTCCCTTTTCCTATCATTTTCTCCTTGCCTCAGTGGGACAAACCTATCCTGAACCCAGATCAAGTGGTCCCTAAACTTCTCCCACATTACTTCTGTGCTTTCCCCTTTGAACACCTGTTTCCAATTTACTCTCGCTAGTTCCTGCCTCATTCCTTCAAAGTTATCCTTTCCCCAGTTAAGCACTTTACCATTTTGTCTGATTTTATCCCTTTCCATAGCTATGCTGAAGCTAAGGGAGTTGTGGTCACTCTCACCAAAATACTCCCCCACCAAGAGGTCTGTCACCTGACCACGTTCATTACCCAGAACTAGATCCAGTATAGCCTCTCCCCTCGTCGGCCGGTCCACATGCTGTGTCAGGAATCCTTCTTGAACACACCTAACAAATTCAGCCCCATCTATCCCCTTTGCACTCAGGAGGTGCCAGTCAATATGACGGAAGTTGAAATCACCCATAACTACTACCCTGTATTTCCTGCACCATTCTAAAATCTGCCTGCTTATCTGCTCCTCAGTGTCCTGAGGGCTATTTGGGGGCTTACAGACTACTCCCAGCACAGTGATTGATCCCTTCCTATTTCTGACTTCCACCCAGACTGACTCCATGGACACTCCTTCTGCAGCGTCCTCCCTTTCTATAGCTGTGATGCTATCCCCGACCAGCAATGCCACTCCCCACCTTTTCTACCTCCCATCCTATTCCTTTTAAAACACCTGAACTCCAGGACCTGCATCATCCAATCCTGCCCTTCTTTCAACCAAGTTTCAGTAACGGCCACAACTTCGTAGTTCCACGTATTAATCCATGCTCTAAGTTCATCCTCCTTGTTCCTAATACTCCTAGCATTGAAATGGACACATTTCAACACCTTTAACTGGCTACAATTATATTCTGTCCCCTGCCTGTCCTTCTTCATCAACTCAGAACTCTTAGCATCATGCCCTTGTCCTTCTACCTTAATCCCTGCACTCACATTCTGATTCCCAACCCCCTGCCAAACTAGTTTAAACCCTCCCCAACAGCTCTTATCAAACCTGCTCACCAGGATATTGGCTCCCCTTGGGATTCAGGTGCAACCCGTCCTTTTTGTACAGGTCACACCCGCCCCAAAAGAGGTCCCAATGATCGATCCAGAAATCTGAATCCCTGCCCCCTGCTCCAATCCCTCAGTCACACATTTATCCTCCACCTCATTCTATTCCTATTCTCACTGTCGCGTGGCACAGGCAGTAATCCCAAGATTACTACCTTTGAGGTTCTGCTTTTCAGTTTCCTTCCTAACTCCCTATTGTCTTCTTTCAGGACCTCTTCCCTTTTCCTTCCTATGTCATTGGTACCAATATGTACCACAACCTCTCGCTGTTCGCCCTCCCACCGCAGGATATCTTGGACACTAACATCACATTTGCCTTCCTCAACCTGCAAATTAACCTTAAGGGAATCCTGCACAGTACTTCTGCGCCTCAGATTTTTAAATTTTCTCTGCATTTAGGAAACAGTCTACCTTCTTATTCTACCAATGTGCATGACCATACACTTCCTGACACTGTATTCCATCTGTCACTTCTTTACCCATTCTCCTATTCTGTCTGTCCATCTGTAGCCTCTCTATTTCCACAAATCTACCTACCCCTCCACCTGTCTTCATGTCATCTGCAAATTTTGCAACAAAGCCATTAATTCCATCATCCAAATCATTGACAAGTGATGTAAAAATAATCGGTCCCAACTCAAACCCCCGTGGAACACCACTAGTCACCAGAAACTAATCAGAAAAGGCTCCCTTTATTCCCACTGTTTGCCTCCTGCCAAACAGCCACTGCTTTATCCATGCTAGAATTTTTCCTGTAATACCATGGGCTCGAAACATGTTAGGCAGCCTCACAAATGGCACCTGTCAAAAGCCTTCTGAAAATCCAAGTACACAACATCAGCTGATTCTCCTGCTTGTTATTTCTTCAAAGATTTCCACAGATATGTCGGGCAAGATTCTCCCTTGAAAAAACTATGCTGACTATGGCCTATTTCATCATATGCCTCCAAGTACCCTGAGACCTCATCCTTAATAATCAACTCCAACATCTTCCCAACCACTGAGGTCAGACTAACTGGCCTATAGTTTCCTTTCTTCTGTCTCTCTCCCTTCTTGAAGAGTGGAGTGACATTTGAGATCTTCCAATCTTCTGGAACCAATACAGAATCTAGTGATTCTTGAAAGATCTTTACTAATACCTCCATGATCTCTTCAGCCACCTCTTTCAGAAATTTGAGGTGTATGCCATCTGGTCCAGGTGACTTATCCACCTTCAGACTTTACAGTTTCCCAAGAAACTTCTCCATAATTATGGTAACTTCACACCCTTCTGCCCCCTAAAGCTCTGGATCTTCCACCATGAAGCAAAATACTTTTTAATTCATCTGCCATTTCCTTGTCCCCTATTACATGTCCTCCAGCACTGTTTTCCAGTGGTCTGATATCTACTCTCGCCTCTCTTTTACACTTTTTGTATCCTCTTTAATATTATTGGCTAGCTTACCCTCATATTCCATCTCTTCCATCTTAATGACTTTTTGTTGTTTTCTATAGGTTTTTAAAAGCTTCCCATTCCTTTAACTTCCCACTAATCTTGGTAAATGCCCTCTGCAACCTCTTTAAAGTTTCCACATCCTTTCTATACTGAGGCAACCAGACCAGAACACAATATTCCAACTATAGTTCCTGTAGATATTAGCCTGCTTAAGCTCAAATGTATTTAAAAAATAATTGCCTCACACTGATGTTAATAGTTTCATTGTGCTCTTTCAGATCATCAGCCTTGAGTAACCATTTCTATGTAACATTCATGTAAGAACTGGAATTGAAGACACAAACGATCACCAGAAGAAATCATGGACTTTGTTATGAAACAGGCTCTGGGAGGTAAGTGAGCACTGGGGTACAGGAATCTGCTCAGGAGTTGTACAACCTCAGAAAAGATATTCAGCAAAAATTGCTGGAAGAGCAACAACAGATTGGAACTGGGTGCAGAACAAAGAATTGAGCATTGAATAATCTGGATGCATAGCATTTGAGTGCAACTCTTTCTTCATGAATAGGCTGCAAGTCTGTCATTGTATCTTGTAGATCATGAATCTATCATTTTCTTGAACACAGTAACAGGAATCAGAGTAGACCACTTGGCTCCTCCAGCCTGCCCTGCCACTCAATATGATCTTATCTGCTTCAGGCCCTAACAACTCAATCAAATTGTTAATCCTTCAGACATGTATCTAGTGTCTCTGAGCTACCTACAATGATCTAACCTCACACCTGCAGGATGTGCAAGGTGTAACTTAGAGCACAGAACAGTACAGTTTAGTACAAGGCCTTAGGCCCTCAATGCCGTTCTGACCTTTTAGCTACTCTAAGATCAATCTAACTCTTCTGTTCTACATAGTCTTTTAGGATGTCATTAGTTTGAACCTGTTCATGTTGAACTAATATGGCAGGGGGATGGGAACCAGTACGATAGAGTTGAGGATGAGGCAGCAGATTTACAAGTAGATGATGTAATATAAATGAATGAAGGACAAACCAATGAGTGGGTACTAATGCAGACAGAGCAAAGAGTTAAATTGTACCACAGAGGCAAAATTCATAAGGGCAAAAAATGCAGGACTGAAGGTAAATTAAATTTAAATATACGTAGCATTTGGAATAAGGTGGACGAACTTGTGGTGCAGTTAGAGATTGGTCGGTATGACATTGTGGGCATCACTGAGTCGTGGTGGAAAGAAGGTCACAGTCAGGAGCTTTGCGTCAAAGGATATACTTTGTATTGAAAGTACTGGCGTTGGGTCAGAGAATGTCGAATCTTTGTGGTGGAGTTAAGAAATTGCAACAGCAAAAAATCATTATGGAAAAAATATCATTATATGTTGCCACCCACAGCTCTAATCTGCTAATTAAATTTGCTGACGATACTACATTGATTGGCCGAATCTCAAATAATAATGAGGCAGCCTACAGAGAAGTCATCTCTCTGACATAGTGGTGTCAAGAAAACAACCTCTCTCTCAATGTCACAAAAACAAATGAGTTAGTTGTGGACTACATGAGGAATGGAGACTGGATAACCCCTACTGATATCAATGGATCTGGGGTTGAGAGGGTAAACAGCTTTAAATTCCTCAGCATTTGCATCATCTAGGACCTCACGTGGACTGTACATAGTGGCTGTGTGGTGAAAAAGGCACAAGAGCGCCTCTTGCACCTCAGATGCCTGAAGAAGTTTGGTATCGGCCCCCACATCCTAAGAACTTTCTATAGGGGCACAACTGAGAGCATCTTGACTGGCCGCATCACTGCCTGGTATGGGAACTGTACCTCCCTTAATCGCAGGACTCTACACGGAGTACTGCGGACTGCCCAGCACATCTGTAGTTCTGAACTTCCCGTAATTTAGGACATTTACAAAGACATGTGTAGAAAGGGCCAGAAGAATCACTGGGGACCCGAGTCACCCCAACCACAAACTGTTCCAGCTGCTACCATCTGGGAAACGGTACTGCAGCATAAAAGCCAGGACCAACAGGCTCCAGGACAGCTTCTTCCACCAGGCCATTAGACTGATTTACTCACACTGACACAATTGTATTTCAATGCTATATTGACTGTCCTGTTGTACATACTATTTATTACAAATTACTATAAATTATACATTGCACATTTAGACAGAGACGTAACGTAAAGATTTTTTATGTTATGTGAAGGATGTAAGAAATAAGATCAATTCAATCTATAGGCCTCCAAATAGTAACCTCGATGTGGGTTTGAGATTGCAAAGGGAACTGGAAAAAGCATGTAATAAGGGTAGTGTCACAATTCAGTAGGCAAGGGGATTGGGAAAATCAAATTGGTGGCAGATCACAAGAGGGGGAATTTGTTGAATACCTACGAGATGGCTTTTTAGATCAGCTTGTGCTTGAGCCTACTCGGAGAAAGGCTGTCTGAGATTGGGTGTTGTGTAATAATCCAGATCTTATTAGGGAGCTTAAGGCAGAGGAACCCTTAGGAGGCAGTGATCATGATGCTGAACTCTTCTTCCGCCGGCTCCGTCCCCAAGCTTACTTCTTTGACAAGGACTCTCCTACACCCACCAATGACCCCTTCTCCCGTCTTCAACCCTCCTCCTCTTCATGGACACCCCGCTCTGGTCTTCTACCTGCTCTGGATCTCTTTATTGCTAATTGCCAATGGGACTTCAACTGTCTTGACTTCACCGCACCCTGTTCCAATTCCAACCTCACTCCTTCCAAACGCTCTGCTCTCCGCTCCCTCCGCACCAATCCCAACCTCACTATAAAACCTGCTGATAAGGGGGGAGCTGTTGTTGTCTGGCGTACTGACCTCTACCTGGCCGAAGAACAGCGACAACTCTCTGATAACACCTCTTATTTACCCCTTGATCATGATCCCACTAAGGAGAACCAGGCCATTGTCTCCAATACCATCACCAACCTTATTAGCTCTGGGGATCTCCCGTCCACTGCCACAAATCTCATAGTTCCCACACCCCGCACTTCCCGTTTCTACCTCCTACCCAAGATCCACAAACCTGCCTGTCCAGGTAGACCTATTGTTTCAGCTTGCTCCTGCCCCACTGAACTCATTTCTGCATACCTTGACACTGTCTTATCCCCCCTTGTTCAATCTCTTCCCACCTATGTTCATGACACTTCTCATGCTTTGAATTTTTTCAATGATTTTAAGTTCCCTGGCCCCCTCCGTCTTATTTTCATCATGGATGTCCAGTCCCTATATACCTCCATCCCCCACCGAGATGGTCTCAAAGCTCTTCGGTTTTTTTTGGATTCCAGACCTAACCAATTCCCCTCTACCACCACTCTCCTCCGTCTAGCGGAATTAGTTCTTACTCTCAATAATTTCTCCTTTGGCTCCTTCCACTTCCTCCAAACCAAGTGTGTAGCCATGGGCACCCGTATGGGTCCCAGTTATGCCTGCCTTTTTGTTGGCTTTGTGGAACAGTCCATGTTCCAAGGCTATACCGGAATCCATCCCCCTCTTTTCCTTCGCTACATCGACGACTGCATTGGTGCTGCCTCTTGCACACGTGCTGAGCTCGTTGACTTCATTAACTTTGCCTCCAACTTTCACCCTGCCCTCAAATTTACCTGGTCCATTTCCGACACCTCCCTCCCCTTTCTTGATCTTTCTGTCTCTATCTCTGGAGACGGCCTATCTACTGATATCTACTATAAACCTACAGACTCTCACAGCTACCTGGACTATTCCTCTTCCCACCCTGTCTCTTGCAAAAAGGCTATCCCCTTCTCACAATTCCTCCGTCTCCGCCGCATCTGCTCTCAGGATGAGGCTTTCTTTCCAGGACGAAGGAGATGTCTTCCTTTTTTAAGCAAAGGGGCTTCCCTTCGTCCACCATCAACTCTGCTCTCAAACGCATCTCTCCCATTTCCCGCACATCTGCCCTCACCCCATCCACCCCCCACCCCACTTGGGATAGGGTTCCCCTTGTCCTTACCTACCACCCCACCAGCCTCAAGGTCCAACGTATAATTCTCCATAACTTCTGCCACCTCCAACGGGATCCCACTACCAAACACATTTTTCCCTCCCCCACTCTTTCTGTTTTTCACAGGGATCGCTCCCTACGCGACTCCCTTGTCCACTCGTCCCTCCAATCCCTTCCCACCGATCTCCCTCCTGGCACTTATCCTTGTAAGCAGAACAAGTGTGACACCTGCCCTTACACTTCCTCCCTCACCACCATTCAGGACCCCAGACAGTCTTTCCAGGTGAGGCGACACTTCACCTGTGAGTCGGCTGGTGTGGTATACTGCATCTGGTGCTCCTGGTGTGGCCTTTTATATATTGGTGAGACCCGACGCAGACTGGGAGACCATTTCTTGGAACACCTGCACTCGGTCCGCCAGAAAAAGCAGGATCTCCCAGTGGC
Organism: Hypanus sabinus; assembly: GCF_030144855.1. Classification (NCBI taxonomy): domain Eukaryota; kingdom Metazoa; phylum Chordata; class Chondrichthyes; order Myliobatiformes; family Dasyatidae; genus Hypanus; species Hypanus sabinus. The sequence goes on from NC_082719.1 coordinate 108,158,696, forward strand.
CACACATTTTAATTCCACGTCCCATTCCCATTCTGATATGTCTATCCATGGCCTCCTCTATTGTCAAAATGAATCCAAACTCAGGTTGGAGGATCAACACCTTATATACTGGCTGGGTAGCCTCCAACCTGATGGCATGAACATTGACTTTTCTAACTTCTGTTATTGCCCCTCCTCCCCTTCTTACCCCATCCCGGACATATTTAGTTGTTTGCCTGTTCTCCATCTCCCTCTGGTGCTCTCCCCCTCCTTTCTTTCTCCTGAGGTCTCCCGTCCCATGATCCTTTCCCTTCTCCAGCTCTGTATCACTTCCACCAATCACCTTTCCAGCTCTTAGCTTCATCCCACCCCCTTCGGTCTACTCCTATCATTTTGCATTTCCCCCTCCCCTCTCTACTTTCAAATCTCTTACTATCTTTCCTTTCAGTTAGTCCTGACGAAGGGTCTCGGCCCGAAACGTTGACAGCGCTTCTCCCTATAGATGCTGCCTAGCCTGCTGTGTTCTACCAGCATTTTGTATGTGTTATTGTTTGAATTTCCAGCATCTGCAGATTTCCTTGTGTGAGGCAGTGATCATAATATGTTTGAATTCATACTGCAATTTGAGAGGGAGAAACATAACTCACATGTATCAGTATCGCAATGGAATAAAGGGAATTACAGAGGCATGAGAGAGGAGCTTGCCCAGGTGGGTTGGAGAGGGATACTGGCAAGGATGACGGCTGAAGTTTCTGGTAATAATTCACAAGGTGCAGGATAGATATGTCACACAGAGGAAGAAGTTCTCAAATGGCAGAGGTAGGGAACCATGGCTGACAAAGAAAGTTAAGGACTGCATAAAAGCCAAGGAAAGGACATATGATGTAGGAAAAGTGAGTGGGAAGTTTTTAAATTCCAACAAAAGGCATTGAAAAAAGCTATAAGAAGGGAAAAGGTGAAATATGAGGGCAAACTAGCAATAATATAAAGCAAAATACTGTAAGTTTTTTCAGTTGTATATAGAGTAAAGGGGAAGTGAGAGTTGGTATTGGCCCACTGGAAAATGATGCTGTTGAGGTAGTAATGGGGGACAGAGAACAATGCAAAAAATCATTCAAAGAGTAAAGATGAAATATGAAAGCAAGCTAGCAAATAATATCAAAGTGGATAGTAAATGTTTTTTTCCAGTATGTTAAAAATAAAAGAGAAATGAGAGTGGATATAGGACTATTAGAAAATGAAGCAGGAAAAATAAAAATGGAGGAAAAGGAGATGGCTGAAACAATCGATGTTTCTGGCTGAGACCCTTCATCGGGACTGGAAAGGAAGGGGGAAGATGCCAGATTATGCAGCTGAGGGGATGGGGAGGAGAGTCAGCTGGAAGGTGATAGGTGAAGCAGGTAGGTGGGGGGGGGGAGGAATGAAATAAACAGCTGGGAGGTGATAGATGGAAAAGGCAAAGGGCTGGAGAAGAAGGAATCTGATAGAAGAGGAGAGTAGACCATGGGAGAAAGGGAAGGAGAATGGGTTCCAGGGAGAAGTGGTAGGCAGGTGAAGAGAAGAGGTGAAAGGCCAGTTTGTGGAATAGAAAAAGAGGGAAGGGGGAGAGGAACAGAAAAGATAGCTTGTCTAAAGTGTATAACTGAAAGGAACTGAGATCAGTACAGAGTAGTCCTGCTCTCAGGCATAAGTGACATTTCACAGGAACCATTGGTTTTGATAAATGGTGCAAGACCGAAAATTTGCTGATTGTAGTGTGAAGATCACATTGAGTCATTACAGAATAACAATGAAGGCATTGTCATCTTGTGAATTCAAATGATTTCATTAATGTGGCACAGCCAAAACTGCTAGGGAATATTATTCTTTGTGGACCAAAATTAGTTGGCTATTGTTATTAGAGTCTGGGCTACTTTCCTCAATATTTGAATGAAATTAATGTATTTGGGACAGTGAATGTAACCTGACGACACAAATGATGAATCTGTGCACCATTTGGACCATTCTACCTCAACCCATGACTTATTCTGTTAGTGCATCTTCAGCTTCTGAGTATCGATTTCTGTCAAACAGCTAGAACTCAGAGACTATTCAGCCTATCTTCTTAAACTGGCTGTCTACCAATGTGACAGACTGGCTCCAATCCCTGGCACTTCCTCCACTGCCTTGACAATTTTTATCCGTCATGGACGTTCCCAAGTCCGGCTGGGAAAGGAGGTGGGTTAGGCACAAGGTTAGCAACCCTATCCCATAAAAACCCAGAGCTACAGAAGCTCCAAAGACCTGCTCTGTAGGAGAGGAAAATGAGCTACACATGGGAGATAATTTGAAAGACTGGCCCAGGATGGAGGATTCTTGTGAGCTGCCGTCCATGGCCTATGCCCCTTTTGGGGTGACGGGCTTAAGCAACAGGAGAACATATTTAACCACTTTCTTCCTGAAGGCTCATATTGAATCTGCCTCCAACACATTGACAGACAGGAATTCAGCAGGTCAGACAGCATCTGAGAAGGCAGAGGGCTAGTCAGTGTTTCAGAATCGGCCATCTCTTGTGTCTTCATAGAATGTAAGAGTTAAGATTTTATGTTTTAACTTTAGAGAACACTTGTTAGACTGCAGCGGAAAGTTGTATACAGCCTCGCTATAGACAGAGAGGATATGATGGCAATGAAGGGCTGTAGTCACGGGGAGAGATTGGATAGGCTGGGCTTGTTTCCCTACAAGGGAAGGAGGCTGAGGGCTGATATGACAGATTATGATAGGGTCAATGATCAGATCCTTTTCCTGATAGTAGGGGCATTAAGTATAAAAGCTGAGTGGGGGTGGGGAATGTCTGCACAGAAAGTGTTTGATATTTGGAGCACAGTGCCAGAGGAGATGGTGGAATTGGACACAATCATTTCCGGGAAGATGGTGATGCACCTGGACACAGTGGCTTCTACGGGGTCAACTAGAAGTGTTATTGTCTTTTTTAACATATTTGTTATGGTCACAAGACCCTGCTGGACATTAAAAACTTAAAGTACAGCAGGATTGCCCCAATTTATTTTCCCAGGTTTCTGCTTAATAGCATCATATTTCCCCCCACCCCAACTAAATGTTTTCCCAAACTGTCTGCTCCTATCCCTCTCCAGCACTATGATGAAGGAGCTCTCCTGCCACAAGAGATCTGACAATTGACCAGGTTCATTTCCCAATACCAGATCAAGTACAGTCTCTCCTCTTTAGGCCTCTCTACATATTGCATCAGGAAACCTTCCTGAACACACCTAACAAACTACATTCCATCCAAAGTCCTTGCTCCAGGGAGATGCCAATCAATATTGGGGTAATTAAAATCTCCCATCATGACAACCCTGTTATAGAACATAGAATAGTACAGCGCATTACAGGCCCTTTGTCCCACAATGTTGTGCCGACCCTCAAACCATGCCTCCCATATAACCCCAGCCCACCATAAATCCTTCCATATACCTGCCTTTTAAATTTCACTAGTGTATTTGCCTCCACCACTGACTCAGGCAATGCATTCCACACACCAACCACTCTCTGAGTGAAAAACCTTCCTCTAATATCCCCCTTGAACTTCCCTCCCCTTATCTTAAAGCCATTACCTCTTGTACTGAGCAGTGGTGCCCTGGGGAAGAGGCGCTGGCTGTCCACTCTGTCTATTCCTCTTAATATCTTGTACACCTCTATCATGTCTCCTCTCATCCTCCTTCTCTCCAAAGAGTAAAGCCCTAGCTCCCTTAATCTCTGATCATAATCCATACTCTCTAAACCAGGCAGCATCCTGGTAAATCTCCTCTGTACCCTTTCCAATGCTTCCACATCCTTCCTATAGTGAGGCGACCAGGTTATTATTGCAACTTTCTAGAATCTGTCTCTCTATCTGCTGCTCATTGTCCCTGTTACTATTAGGGTGATCTATAAAAACACCCAGTAGAGTTATTGACCTCTTCCTGTTTCTGACTCTACCCACACTGACTTGGTGGATAATCCCTCCATGACTTCCTCCTTTCCTGCAGCCGTGATACGTGATACTATCCTTGATTAGCACTGCCACTCTCCCACCTTTTTTTGCCTCCCTCCCTGTACTTTTTGAAGCATTTAAAACCCAGCACACTCAGCAGCCATCCTACCCCTGAGACATCCAAGTCTCTGTGATGGCCACAACATCATAGTTCCATGTATTGATCCACACTCCTGATCTGCCTTGCCCCTAATACTCCTGCATTAAATTAGACTCATCTCAAGCCATCTGGCTGAGTGCATCTTTGCTCTATCATCTGCCTGTCCTTCCCCACAAACTCCCTACAAACGGTCACTTCTTGTGCACCAACCACCCCATCCTCTGGCTGTTCACTTTGTTTCCCACCCTCCTGCAAATCTAGTTTAAACCCTACCTAGTAGCATTAGCAAACTTACCTCCCAGGATATCGGTTGCCTTCCAGTTCAGGTGCGACTCATCCCACTTATATAGATCAGCCCTTCCCCAGAAAAGGTTCCAATAATCCAAGAAATTCAAACCCTGACCCCTGCACCACCTCCTCAGACACTCATTCATCTGTGCTATTTTCCTGTTCTTCAGTAGCTCATGGCACTGGGAGTAATCTGGAGATTACCACCTTGGAGGTCCTGCTCTTCAGCCTCCTTCCTAACTCCCTAAACTCACCGCGCAGGACCTCTACCCCTCTCCTGCCCATGTCGTTGGTACCAACATGTACCATGACCTCCCCTTCAAGAATATTCTGCTCTGAAACATCCTGGACTCTAGCACCCCAGAGGCAGTCTCTTCTGCTGCTGCACAATCTCTTATCTGTCCCCCTAACTATCCAGTCCCCAGAAAAGGCCCTTCTGGCCCTCTGAGCCAGCAATCCCCCAATTTAATCCTAGCCTAATCACAGTACGTCTTCAGAACGTGGGAGGAAACCAGTGCTCCCGAGGAAACATGAGGTCACAGGGAGAATGTATGATCTCCTTACAGGCAACGCCAGCAATAGAACCCAGGTCGCCTGTACTGTGAAGTGTTTTGCTAACCATTACGCTACCATATCGCCAAAAAGACTTGGCCTCCACAGCTGCCTGTGGCAATGAATTCCCCAGATTCACCACTCTCTGGCTGAAGAAATTCCTCCTCATCTCCACTTTAAAAAGACATTCTGAGGTTCGGTCCTTTGGTCTTACATAGTTCCACCACAGGAAACATCCTCTCCACATCCACTCTATTAAGGCCTTTCAACATTCAGTAGGTTTCCATTAGGTCACCCCTCATTCATCTGAGTTCCAGTGAGTACAGGCCCACAGCCATCAAACGCTCTTCATATGACAAGCTTCCCAATCCCAAAATCATTTTCTTGCACTTCCTTTGAACCCTCTCCAATGTGAACACATCCTTTCTTATATAAGAGGCCCAAAATACTCCAAGTGAGGCCTCAGTAGTGCTTTATAAAGCCTCAGCATCACATCCTTGCTTTTATATTCTAGTTCTCTTGAAATGAATGCTAACATTGCATTCGCCTTCCTCACCACCGACTCAACCTGCAAGTTAACCTTCAGGGAATCCTACACAAGGATCAAACTAGAGTCCCAGGTAGGTGGGAACCAGAGTGCCAGAACAGTTAGTGGAGAAGTTGTGAAGACAGATGTTGTTAAGACCTCTGACAAAGTTAGGAATCAAAAGGTTGAGCATGGTGCGACTAGTGTCCTGAGCTGTGTATATTTCAAAGGAAAATGTATCGTAGGAAAGGCCAATGAGCTCAGGACATGGATCAACATCTGGATTTATGACATTGTAGCCATTAGTGAAACCTGGTTTGTAGGAGGGGCAGAACTGGCAGCTTAATATTCTGGTGTTCTGCAGTTTTAGATGTGACAGAGCGGGAGGGATTAAAGGAGGAGGGGTGGTGTTACTAGTCAGGGAAAATGGCATGGCAGTGCTCCATCAGGACAAACTGGAGGCTCTAAAGATAAACCAGGAAACTATAGGTCCTGAGTCTGACATCAGCATTAGGAAAGTTATTAGAAGGCATTCTAAGGGACCAGATATATAAGTATTTGGATAGAGATGGACTGATTAAGGATAGTCTCCATTGCTTTGAGGAAGCCATGTCTAACTAATCTTATAGAGTTTTTCAAGGAAGTTACTAAGAAAATGGATGAAGGGAAGGCAGTGGAAGTTGTCTACATGGACTTTAGCAAGGTACTTGACAAGGTCCTGCATAGGAGTTTGGTCAAGAAGGTTCAATTGCTTGGCATTTAAGATGAGGTAATAAATTGGACATTGAATTTGTGGGAGAAGCCGGAGGGTGGTAGTAGATAATTGCCTTTCTGACTGGAGGCCTGTGACTGGTGCTGTACTGCAGGGATCAAGGCTGGGTCCTTTGTTGTTTGTCATCTATATCAATGATTTGGATGATAAAATAGTTAACTGGATCAGCAACTTTACGGATGACACCAAGATTGGGAGTGTAGTGGACTGTGAGAAAGGTTATCATGACTTGCAGAAGGCACATTAACCTTCCTAAATCAACATCCTGTGTACAGGAGATAGGATGTTATGTTGAAATTGTATAAAACGTTGTGAGGCCTAATTTGGAGTATTGTGAGCAGTTTTGGTCACCTACCTATAGAAAAGATGTAAACAAAGTTGAAAGAGTACAGAGAAAATTTACAAAATGCTGTTGGGCCTGGAGGACCTGAGTTATAAGGAAAGGTTGGGTTGAATAGGTTGGAATTTTATTCCTTAGAATATAAAAGATAGAGAGGAGATTTGATATAGATATACAAAATTAGAAGGGGTATAGATAGGGTAAGTGCAAGCAGGCTTTTTCCACTGAGGTTAGGTAGGATGATAACCAGAGGTCAGGGGTTAAGGGTAAAAGGTGAAAAGTTTAAGGGGAACATTAAGGGAAATGTCTTCACTCGGTGGTTTGTGAGAGTGTGGAACGAGCTGCCAGCACAATAGTGCACGTGAGCTCAATTAAGTGAGGTTTGGCTAAGTGCATGGATAGTAGTGGTATGGAAGGCTATGGTCCCAGTGCAGATGGATGGGAGTAGGCAGCTTAGATGGTTTGGACATGGAATAGATGAGCTGAGTGACCTGTTTCTGTACTGTACTTCTCCATGACTCTATGACTCCACAACCCTTTTATTTCTTCTGCATGACCATACATTTCCCAACATTGTATTCCATCTGTCAATTATTTGCCTATTCTCCTAAACTGTTAAAGTCCTTCTGTAGTCTCTTTACTTCCTCAAAACTACCTGTGCCCCCACCTATCTTCATATCATCTGCAAACCTGGCCACAAAGCCATCAATTTTGTCATCCAAATCATTGACATGTAACATAAAAATAATTGGTTCCAACACAGACCCCTGTGGAACACCACCAGTCACAGGCAGGCAGCCATAAAATGATCTCTTTATTCCCATTCTTTTCCTCCTGCCATTCATACAATGCTTTATCCATGCTAGAGCCTTTCCTGTAATACCACGAGTTCTTAATTTGTTAATCACAATTCTATCTCTTTTACCATAGCATTGGAGAGGGATAGGAACAGACAAGTTAGGGAAACGTTTAATTAGAGTAAGGGGAGATATGAAGCTATCAGGCAGGAACTTGGAGGCATAAATTGAAAACAGATGTTTTCAGGGAAACATAGGGAAGAAATGTGGCAAATGTTCAGGGGATATTTGCATGGGGTTCTGCATAGGTACATTCCAGTGAGACAGGGTAAGGATGGTAGGGTACAGGAAATGTGGTGTACAAAGGCTGTTGTAAATCTAGTCAAGAAGAAAAGAAGAGCTTACGAAAGGTTTATAAAACTAGGTAATGATAGAGATCTTGAAGATTATAAGGCAAGCAGGAAGGGCTTGAGAATGAAATTAGGGGAGCCAGAAGGAGCCATGAGAAGGCCTTGGTGGACAGGATCAAGGAGAACCTCAAGGCATTCTACAAGTATGTGAAGAGCAAGAGGATAAGATGTGAGAGAATAGGACGAATCAAGTGTGACAATGGAAAAGTGTGTATGGAACCGGAGGAGATAGCAGAGGTACTTAATGAATACTTTGCTTCAGTATTCACCATTGGAAAGGATCTTGGCGATTGTAGGGATGACTTGCAGTGGACTGAAAAGCTTGAGCATGTAGATATTAAGGAAGAGGATGTGCTGGAGCTTTTGAACAAATTCAAGTTGTATAAGTCACCGGGACCAGATGAGATGTACCCCAGGCTACTGTGGGAGGCGAGGGAGGAGATTGCTGAGTCTCTGACAAACCGTTGTTAGGGAACTGGAGCTGGAGCTTGATGAACTTCGGATCATTTGGGAGGCAGAGGCAGAAATAGACAGGAGTTTCAGGGAGATAGTCACCCCTAGGAGTCAGGAGACAGATAGTTGGGTGACTGTCAGGAGAGGGAAGGGGAATAGACAGGAAGAGCAGAGCACCCCTGTGGCAGTTCCCATCAACAATAAGTATACCGATTTGGTGTGGACGACCTACCAGGGACAAGTTGCAGTGGTTGCATCTCTGGCACCGAGACTGGATCCTCAGCTCAGAACAGAAGGAGGGAAAAGAGGAGAGCAGTAGTGATAGGGGATTCAATAGTTAGGGGGACAGATAGCAGGTTCTGTGGAAGAGATCGAGAATCCCGGATGGTCTGTTGCCTCCCTGGTGCCAGGGTCCGTGATATCTCAGATTGAGTTCTCAGTATTCTCAAGAGGGAGGGTGAGCAGCCAGATGTCGTGGTCCATGTAGGGACCAATGACATGGGTAGGAAGAGTGAGGAGGTCCTGCAAAGTGAGTTTAGGGAGTTAGGTGCCAAGTTAAAGGACAAGACCTCCAGGATAGCAATCTCAGGATTGCTACCAGTGCCACGTGCAGGTGGGTTTAGAAATAGTAAGATAGTGCAGATCAACATGTGGCTGAAGACATGGTGCAGCAGGAAGGGCTTCAGATTTATAGATAATTGAGCAGTTTTCCAGGGAAGGTGGGACCTGTTCCGGTGGGACAGTTTGCATCTGAACTGGAGGAGGACAAATATTCTTGCAGGTAGGTTTGCTAGAGAGGATCCAGTGGATTTAAACTAGATACAAGGGGGGAGGGGAACCAGAGTGTAAGAACAGATGTATGGGAGAAGGAAGAAAGAGAAGACAGTAAATTTCTTTGTACTGTTAGAGATGAACAGAGAGTAAGAGGTAGAGAATTTCTTAAATGCATTTATTTTAATGCTAGGAGCATTGTAAGAAAGGTGGATGAGCTTAGAGCATGGATTGATTCCTGGAAATATGATGTTGTAGCTATTAGTGAAACATGGTTACAGGAAGGGTATGATTGGCAACTAAATATTCCTGGATTTCGGTGCTTCAGGTGTGATAGAATCAGAGGGACAAGAGGGAAAGGTGTTGTATTGCTTGTCAGAGAAAATATTACAGCGGTGCTCTGGCAGGATAGATTAGAGGGCTCGTCTAGGGAGACTATTTGGGTGGAATTGAGGAATGGGAAAGGTGTGGTAACACTTATAGGGGTGTATTATAGACCACCTAATGGGGAGCAAGAATTGGAGGAGAAAATTTGCAAGGAGTTAGCAGATATTTGTAGTAAGCACAGGGTTGTGCTTGTGGGAGATGTTAATTTTCCACACATAGACTGGGAAGCCCATACTGTAAAAGGGATGGATGGTTTGGAGTTTGTAAAATGTGCACAAGATAGTTTTTGCAGCAATACATAGAGGTACCAACTAGAGAAGGGGTTGTGTTGGATCTTCTGTTAGGGAATGAAATAGGTCAGGTGACAGAGGTATGTGTGAACACTTCAGGTCCAGTGATCACAATGCCATTAATGTCAATATAATTATGGAGAAGGATAGGACTGGACCCAGGGTTGAGATTTTTGATTGGAGAAAGGCTAACTTTGAGGAGATGCGGAAGGATTTAGAAGGAGTGGATTGGGACAATTTGTTTTATGGGAAAGATGTAATAGAGAAATGGAGGTCATTTAAAGGTGAAATTTTGAGGGTACAGAATCTTTATGTTTCTGTTAGGTTGAAAGGAAAAGTTAAAAGTTTGAGAGAGCCATGGTTTTCAAGGGATATTGGAAACTTTTGGTTAGGAAAAAGAGAGATATCTACAATAAATATAGGCAGCATGGAGTAAATGAGTTGCTTGAGGAATATAAAGAATGTAAGAAGAATCTTTTAGAAAGAAATTAGAAAAGCTAAAAGAAGATACGAGGTTGTTTTGGCAAGTAAGGTGAAAATAAATCTGAAGCGTTTCTACAGTTATATTAATAGGAAAAGGATAGTGAGGGATAAAATTGGTCCCTTAGAGAATCAGAGTGAACAGCTATGTGTGGAGCCGAAAGAGATGGTGAAGATTTTGAACAATTTCTTTTCTTTGGTATTCACTAAGGAGAAGGATATTGAATTGTGTAAGGTAAGGGAAACAAGTAGGGAAGTTATGGAAACTAAGATGATTAAAGAGGAGGAAGTACTGGTGCTTTTAAGGAATATAAAAGTGAATAAATCTCTGGGTCCTGACAGGATGTTCCCTAGGACCTTGAGGGAGGTTAGTATAGAAATAGCAGGGGCTCTGACAGAAATATTTCAAATGTCATTAGAAACGGGGATGGTGCTGGAGGATTGATGTATTGCTCATGTGGTTCCATTTTTTAAAAAGGGTTCTAAGAGTAAACCTAACAATTATAGGCCTGTCAGTTTGACATCAGTGGTGGGTAAATTAATGGAAAGTATTCTTAGAGATGGTATATATAATTATCTGGATAGACAGGGTCTGATTAGGAACAGTCAACATGGATTTGTGCGTGGAAGGTCATGTTTGACAAATCTTATTGAATTTTTTGAAGAGGTTACTAGGAAAGTTGATGAGGGTAAAGCAGTGGATGCTGTCTGTATGGATTTCAGTAAGGCTTTTGACAAGGTTCCGCACAGAAGGTTAGTTAGGAAGGTTCAATCATTAGGTATTATATTGGAGTAGTAAAATGGATTCAACAGTGGCTGGATGGGAGATGCCAGAGAGTAGTGGTGGATAACTGTTTGTCAGGTTGGAGGCCGGTGACTAGTGGTGTGCCTCAGGGATCTGTACTGGGTCCAATGTTGTTTGTCATATCCATTAATGATCTGGATGATGGGGTGGTAAATTGGATTAGTAAGTATGCAGATGATACTAAGGTAGGTGGCGTTGTGGATAATGAAGCAGGTTTTCAAAGCTTGCAGAGAGATTTAGGCCAGTTAGAAGAGTGGGCTGAATGATGGCAGATGGAGTTTAATGCTGATAAGTGTGAGGTACTACATTTTGGTAGGAATAATCCAAATAGGACATACATGGTAAATGGTAGGGCATTGAAGAATGCAGTAGAACAGAGTGATCTAGGAATAATGGTGCATAGTTGCCTGAAGGTGGAATCTCATGTGGATAGGGTGGTGAAGAAAGCTTTTGGTATGTTGGCCTTTATAAATCAGAGCATTGAGTATAGGAGTTGGGATGTAATGTTAAAATTGTACAAGGCATTGGTAAGGCCAGATTTGGAGTATTGTGTACAGTTCTGGTCACCGAATTATAGGAAATATGTCAACAAAATAGAGAGAGTACAGAGAAGATTTACTAGAATGTTACCTGGGTTTCAGCACCTAAGTTACAGGGAAAGGTTGAACAAGTTAGGTCTTTATTCTTTGGAGCGTAGAAGGTTAAAGGGGGACTTGATAGAGGTATTTAAAATTATGAGGGGGATAGATAGAGTTGATGTGGATAGGCTTTTTCCATTGAGAGTAGGAGAGATTCAAACAAGAGGACATGAGTTGAGAGTTAGGGGGCAAAAGTTTAAAGGTAACACGAGGGGGAAATTCTTTACTCAGAGAGTGGTAGCTGTGTGGAACGAGCTTCCAGTAGAAGTGATAGGAAGGGAAATCTGACTTGAAAGGACAGGCCATGGAAGAAAGAGTGAAGAACACCAGAGGAAGGTGATGGGCAGTTAAGGAGATAAAGTGAGAGATGGAAATGGGAATGGGGAATAGAGAAGGGTGATTACCGATTACCGAAAGTTCAGGAGATCAGTCTTAATGCCGTCAGGTTGGAGGCTACCCAGATGGAATATAAGGTGTTGCTTCTCCAACCTGAATGTGGCCTCATCGCAGCAGAAGAGGAGTCCATGAACCGACATATTGGAAGACTGAAGCCCTTACCATTTGCCAGATTGCAATATATCCCTTTTATCCTCTTGCTCTGGACTACGTCTCATCTTTAATTGATAAGAACACCTCTGGCAATGCTGTTCAGTGTTGTTAAGCTGGTTTATATTCCCAATGCAGGTTGTGATACAACAGAAGAGAAGAATCCATACTAATTACACTTCCAAGTAAACCTTCTGCTCTTCCCCGGTCAACAAACTTGCAGATTGTTTCAATAAGCTCAAAGCACCTTTCCTTATCCCAAAAGCAGCACCTGACTTCAGTGGAATATGGATGTGATTTTTTTTTCAGAGCAGATGTCATAGAGTCTTTGGTATGAGAGTTAATGAAACACACCCTTTAGATAACCCCTACCAGGGATACGGTTCCTCTGTCCTCACCTACCACCCCACCAGTTTCCACATCCAGCACATGACTGTGCACAACTCCCTCCATCTCCAATAGGATCCAACCACCAAGCACATCCTTCCCCTCACACACATTCACACTTTCTGCTTCCACAGGGATCATTCCCAACTCGACTCCTTTCTCCATTCGTCCCTCCCCACTGATCTCCCTCCTGGCACTTACTCTTGCATGCGGAACAATTGCTACACCTGCCCCTACACTTTCTCCCTCACTACCATTCATGGTCCCAAACAGTCCTTCCAGCTGAGGTGACACTTCACCTATGAGTCTGCTGGGGCCATATACTGTGTCTAATGCTCCCAGTGTGGCCTCCTGTATATCGGTGAAACCCAGTGTAAATTGGTAGACCACTTCACTGAACACTTATGCTCCATCTGCCAGAAGAAGCAGGATCTCCCAGTGACCACCCATTTTAATTCCACTTCCCATTTCCATTCTGATATGTCCATTCATGGCCTGTTCTACTGTCGCAATGAGGCCACACTTAGGTTGGAGGAACAACAACTTATATTCTGTGTGGGTAGCCTCCAACCTGATGGCAGGAACATTCTTCATCCCCTTTTTCCCTCTCACACCTTATCTCCTTGCCTGCCCATTGCCTCCCTCTGGTGCTCCTACCCCCTTTTATTTCTTCCATGGCCTTCCGTCCTCTTAAATTCCCCCTTCTCCAGCCCTCTATCTCTTTCACCAGTCGCTTCCCAGCTTTTTACTTCACCCCTCCCCCTCCCAGTTTTGACTATCACCTTGTCCTTCTCCCTCTTCGCCTCCCACCTTTCAAATCTATTCCTCACCTTTTTTTTCTCCAGTCCTGTTTGAAGGGTCTCGACCTGAAATGTTGACTGCACTTTTTTCCATAGATGCTGCTTGGCCTGCTGAGTTTCTCCAGCATTTTGTGTGTGTTGCTGCCTTAGGGACTCCAGTTCTGTATTTTACCCTGGGGCTTTACTCCCGAAGCATTCCCATAAGTGGGTATAGCCGCAAGGCAGAGGAGGTTTGAGATCAGAGTTTTCCTTCTAGATGAGCTGCCAACCGTGGCTGCCAAGCCCTGTCTTCCCACATTGCACATAACACCATAACACAGACAGCAGAGCACAGGATCAGGCCATTCAGCCCATAGTAATCATTTCCTTTTGTGTCTTGCCTGTTTAGCTACAGATACAGTCCTAATGTCTTAGATACAGACTCTCTCCCCACTTGGATGGCATCAAGTATCAGAAATCTGAATCAGACATGTGCTGGGATCTCTGATTAGTTTTGTTTCTGCAATTTATTTTTATTGAAGTTCGTCATCAAATAAACATTTCCATAAGATGTATTTCAGATATTGTACATATATATCATATAGTCATATATGCCACAAATCTCCACATAATATTTATCTGAGGTATACACTTATGGAAGAGAGAAGAAAGAAAGAACAAGCGAAAGGAGAAAACTATGTACAAGTAGGGAGTGATCTTTTTTTTTAACAACATATTCATTGATTTGTGAGGATAAAATCAGGCCTTTGAGCTGTTATGTAGTTAAACCATTTTTCCCAGTATGAATCAAATTGTTCCAACTTATGATTAACTGATGCTATCTTCTCCATTTTGTAAATGTCCATTGTAATTTCCATCCAAGCGTTTAAGGTTGGGCTCTCCTGTGATAACCATTTCCTAGTAAGAGTCTTTTTACTAGCCACCAGCAGTATATTCATTAAATATTTATCTCTTTTCAACCATTCTTGAGGTATATACCCAAAATATATGGTCTTACTTTCTAAAGGTATTTCACATTTAAAGATGTTTTATAGAGCAATGTGTATCCCCCTCCAATGGTTGGGTGGCAGTGTGAAATGTGAGGAGGATGTTATGAGAATGAAGGGTGACTTGGACAGGTTGAGTGAGTGGGCAGATCCGTGGCAGATGTGATTTAATGTGGATAAATGTGAGGCTATCCACTTTGCTGGCAAGAACAGTAAGGCAGATTACTATCTGAATGGTGTCAAGTTAGGAAAAGGGGAAGTACAAGAAGATCTAGGTGTCCTTGTTCATTAGTCACTGAAAGTAAGCATGAAGGTACAGCAGACAGTGAAGAAAGCTAATGGCATGTTGGCCTTCATAACAAGGGGAGTTGAGTATAGGAGCAAAGAGGTCCTTCTGCAGTTGTACAGGGCCCTGGTGAGACCACACCTGGAGTATTGTGTGCAGTCTTGGTCTCCAAATTTGAGGAAGGACTTTGCAGCGTAGGTTCACGAGGTTAATTCCCAGGAGGGCGGGACTGCCATATGTTGAAAGATTGGTACGACTGGGCTTGTATACACTGGAATTTAGAAGAATGAGAGGGGATCTGATTGAAACATGCAAGATTATTAAGGGATTGGACACGCTAGAGGCAGGAAACATGTTCTCAATGTTGGGGGTGTCCAGAACCAGAGGCCACAGTTTAAGAATAAGGGGTAGGCCATTTAGAATGGAATTGAGGAAAAGCTTTTTCACCCAGAGAGTTGTGGATCTGTGGAATGCTCTGCCTCAGAAGGCAGTGGAGGCCAATTCTCCGGATGCTTTCAAGAGTTAGATAGAGCTCTTAAAGATATCGGAGTCAAGGGATATGGGGAGAAGGCAGGAACGGGGTACTGATTGTAGATAATCAGCCATGATCACAGTGAATGGCGGTGCTAGCTTGAAGGGCCGAATGGTCTACTCCTGCACCTATTGTCTGTTGTCTATTGTCATTGATAATGGGGCAATCCCAGAAAATATGATAATTGTCTGCATTTTGATTTTCACAATTTCTCCAGCAAACAGAGAGGTTATTATCATAATGGAATAATCTATTCATTTTAATAGATTCAATCCTTGAACTGAAACTAGAAAAAGGAATTAGATTCCATCTTGTTATATCTTCCTTAATTTTTTTATATATAGGCTGATAATTGCATTCCGATAATTTTGCAAAATCTTTTGGTATAATGTTGCCCAAATATTTGAAACACTCTGTGTGCCATGCCCAGGGATATCTACTTTCAATTTCTTTTGGTGAGCTATAGTAATATAAAAGTAATTGGGTTTTATCTATGTTGATCTTGTATCCTGATCATTGACCATATTGTTCAAAGGATTGCATCAATTTAGGTAAAGAGTATGTTGGTTGCCCTGGATAGATCAAAATGTCATCCGCATAACAGGCCAATTTATGCTCTGTCCCTTTGATAGTAATTGCCCTGATATCTTCATTTTTTCTGATGTATTGAGCTAATGGTTCCAGATATAATGCGAAGAGTAGAGGTGACCATGCACAACCCTGTCTCGTGCCCCTTTCTTTGTAAAATTATTTGATAAATATCCGTTGATTTTAATTCTAGCAGTAGGGTTGTCATATAGTGCCTGTATAGTTTTAATAATTGTGTCATGGAAACCAAATAGAAACATAGAAACATAGAAAATAGGTGCAGGAGTAGGCCCTTCAGCCCTTCGAGCCTGCACCACCATTCAGCATGATCATGGCTGATCATCCAAATCAGAACCCTGTACCTGTTTTCTCTCCATACCCCTGATCCCTTTAGCCACAAGGGCCATATCTAACTTCCTCTTAAATATAGCCAATGAACTGGCCTCAACTGTTTCCTGTGGCAGAGAATTCCACAGATTCATCACTCTCGGTGTGAAGAAGTTTTTCCTCATCTCGGTCCTAAAAGGCTTCCCCTTTATCCTTAAACTGTGACCCCTCGTTCTGGACTTCCCCAACATCGGAAATAATCTTCCTGCATCTAGCCTGTCCAATCCCTTTAGAATTTTATACGTTTCAATAAGATTCCCCCTCAATCTTCTAAATTCTAGTGAGTATAAGCCTAGTGAAGTCGATCCAGTCTTTCTTCATATGAAAGTCCTGCCATCCCAGGAATCAATCTGGTGAACCTTCTTTGTACTCCCTTATGGCAAGAATGTCTTTCCTCAGATTAGGGGACCAAAACTGCACACAATAGGTGCGGTCTCACCAAGGCCTTGTACAACTGCAGTAGAACCTCCCTGCTCCTGTACTCAAATCCTTTTGCTATGAATGCCAACATACCATTTGCCTTTTTCACCATCTGCTGTATCTGCATATCCACCTTCAATGACTGGTGTACAATGATACCCAGGTCTCGTTGCATCTCCCCTTTTCCTAATCGGCCACCATTAATATAATAATCTGTTTTCCTGTTCTTGCAACCAGAGTGCATTGCCTCACATTTATCCACATTAAATTGCATCTGCCATGAATTTGCCCACTCATCTAACCTATCCAAGTCACCCTGCATCCTCTTAGCATCCTCCTCCGCCGCCCAGCTTCATGTCATCCGCAGACTTGGAGATGCTGCATTTAATTCTCTCATCTAAATCATTAATATATGTTGTAAACAACTGGGGTCCCAGCACTGAGTCTTGTGGTACCCCACTAGTCACCATTTACTCCCACTCTTTGCTTCCTGTCTGCCAACCAATTCTCTATCCTCATCAATACTATACCACCAATACCGCGTGCTTTAAATTTGCACACTAATCTCCTGTGTGGGACCTTGTCAAAAGCCTTTTGAAAATCTAAAGATACCACATCCACTGGCTCTCCCCTATCCACTCTACTAGTTACATCTTCAAAAAATTCTATAAGATTCGTCAGACGTGATTTTCCTTTCACAAATCCATACTGACTTTGTCCGACAATTTCACTTCTTTCCAAATGTGCTGTTATCACATCTTTGATAACCGACTCTAGCATTTTCCCCACCACCGATGTCAGACTAACCGGTCTATAATTCCCCGGTTTCTCTCTCCCTCCTTTTTTAAAAAGTGGGGTTACATTAGCCACCCTCCAATCCTCAGGAACTAATCCAGAATCTAAGGAGTTTTGAAAAATTATCACTAATGCATCCACTATTTCTTGGGCTACTTCCTTAAGCACTCTGGGATGCAGACCATCTGGCCCTGGGGATTTATCTGCCTTTAATCCCTTCAATTTACATAACACCACTTCCCTACTAACATGTATTTCCCTCAATTCCTCCATCTCACTAGACCCTCGGTTTCTTACTATTTCCGGAAGATTATTTATGTCTTCTTTAGTGAAGACAAAACCAAAGTAGTTGTTCAATTGGTCTGCCATGTCTTTGTTCCCTGTGATCAATTCACCTGTTTCTGACTGTAAGGGACCTACATTTGTCTTGACCAATCTTTTTCTTTTCAAATATCTATAAAAGCTTTTACAGTCAGTTTTTATATTCCCTGCCAGCTTTCTGTCATTTTTTTCCCCTTTCCTAATTAAGCCCTTTGTCCTCCTCTGCTGGTCTCTGAACTTCTCCCAGTCCTCAGGTGTGGCACTTTTTTTTGCTAATTTATATGTTTCTTCTTTGGACTTGATACTATCCTTAATTTCCCCTGTCAGCCACGGGTGCACTACCTTCCCTGGTTTATTCTTTTGCCAAACTGAGATGAACAATTGTTGTAGTTCATCCATGCGATCTTTAACTGCTTGTCATTGCATATCCACCGTCAACCCTTTAAGTATCATTTGCCAGTCTATCTTAGCTAATTCATGTCTCATACCTTCAAAGTTACCCTTCTTTAAGTTCAGAACCTTTGTTTCTGAATTAACTATGTCACTCTCCATCTTAATGAAGAATTCCACCATATTATGGTCACTCTTACCCAAGAGACCTCGCACGACAAGATTACTAACTAACCCTTCCTCATTGCTCAATACCCAATCTAGAATAGCCTGCTCTCTCCCGCATACATTCCAAGAAATCCTCTTCATCAGCACCCTTACCAATTTGGTTCACCCAATCTATATGTAGATTGAAGTCACCCATTATAACTTCTGTTTCTTTATTGCATGCATTTCTAATTTCCTATTTAATGACATCCCCAACCTCACTACTACTGTTAGGTGGCCTGTACACAACTCCCACCAGCGTTTTCTGCCCCTTAGTGTTACGCAGCTCTACCCATATCAGTTCCACATCCTCCAGGCTAATGTCCTTCCTTTCTATTGCATTAATCTCCTCTCTAACCAGCAATGCTACCCCACCTCCTTTACTTTCCTGTCTATCTCCCTGAATATTGAATATCCCTGGATGTTGAGCTCCCATCCTTGGTCACCCTGGAGCCATGTCTCTGTGATCCCAACTATATCATATTCATTAATAACTATCTGCACATTCAATTCATCCACCTTGTTACGAATGCTCCTCGCATTGACACACAAAGCCTTCAGGCTTGTTTTTACAACACTCTTAGCCCTTATACTATTATGTTGAAAAGTGGCCCTTTTTGCTTTTTGCCCTGGATTTGCCTGCCTGCCACTTTTACTTTTCACCTTACTACTCTTTGCTTCTACCCTCATTTTACACCCCTCTGTCTCTCTGCACTTGTTCCCATCCCTCTGCCACATTAGTTTAAATCTATGTAAAACTCTGTAAACTCTGTGATACATGTTGGTACAACGACATAGGCAGGAAGAGGGATGAAGTCCTGAAGTGTGAGTTTTGGGAACTAGGCAGAAGGCTGAAGAACAGGACCTCAAGGGTGGCATTCTCAGGATTGCTGCCAGTGCTACGTGATAGTGATGGTAAGAATTGGAGGAGATGGCAGTTGAATGTGTGGCTGATGAGTTGGTGCAGGGGGCAGAGTTTTAGATTTTTGGGCCATTGGGATCTCTTCTGGGGAAGGTGGGACCTGTACAGATTGGATGGGTTGCACCTGAACTCGAAGGGGAGCAATATCCTTGCAGGTAGGTTTGCTAGCATGGTTCCGGAGGGTTTAAACTAATTTGCAAGGGGGATGGGACTTGGAGCAATAGAGCAGTGAAAGAAGTGTGTGGAGTAAAGCCAGATCTAACATATAGAGAGTCTTTGAGGAAAGAGAAGCAGAATAAAGGGTGTAAAGGTAGTAAGGTAGAAGGGCTAAAGTGTGTGTACTTCAATGCAAGAAGCAGCAGGAACAATGGTGGTGAACTGAGAGCTTGGATACATACATGGAATTATGATGTAGTGGCCATTACAGAGACTTGGCTGGCACCAGGGCAGGAATGGATTCTCAATATTCCTGGATTTCAGTGCTTTAAAAGGGATGGGGGGGTGGGGAAGGAGAGGAGGGATGGCATTACTGGTCATGGATACTATTACAGCTACAGAAAGGCTGAGTAATGTAGCAGGATCCTCTTTTGAGTCAGTATGGGTGCAAGTCAGGAACAGGAAGGGAGCAGTTACTCTACTGGGGGTATTCTATAGGCCCCCTGGTAGCAGCAGAGATACCGAGGAACAGATTGGGAGGCAGATTTTGGAAAGGTGCAAAAATAACAGGGTTGTTATCATGGGTGACTTTAATTTCCCTAATATTGATTGGCACTTGATTAGTTCCAAGGGTTTAGATAGGGCAGAGTTTGTTAAATGTGTCCAGGATGGATTCCTGTCACAGTATGTTGACAGGCCGACTAGGGGGAATGCCATACTAGATCTAGTATTAGGTAATGAACCGGGTCAGGTCACAGATCTGTCAGTGGGTGAGCATCTGGGGGACAGTGAACACCACACCCTGGCCTTTAGCAGTATTATGGAAAAGTGATAGAATCCGAGAGGACAGGAAAATTTTTAATTGG
Source organism: Hypanus sabinus (assembly GCF_030144855.1). NCBI lineage: Eukaryota > Metazoa > Chordata > Chondrichthyes > Myliobatiformes > Dasyatidae > Hypanus > Hypanus sabinus. Next base: position 108,178,906 of record NC_082719.1, read on the forward strand.
GGAAGGGCAAATTATGAGGCTATAAGGTTAGAACTTGCAGGTGTGAATTGGGATGATGTTTTTGCAGGGAAATGTACTATGGACATGTGGTCGATGTTTAAGGATCTCTTGCAGAATGTTAGGGATAAATTTGTCCTGGTGAGGAAGATAAAGAATGGTAGGGTGAAGAAAGCATGGGTGACAAGTGAGGTGGAAAATCTAGTCAGGTGGAAGAAGGCATCATACGTGAGGTTTAGGAAGCAAGGATCAGATGGGTCTATTGAGGAATATAGGGTAGCAAGAAAGGAGCTTAAGAAGGGGCTGAGAAGAGCAAGAAGGGGGCATGAGAAGGCCTTGGCAAGTAGGGTAAAAGAAAACCCCAAGGCATTCTTCAATTATGTGAAGAACAAAAGGATGACAGGAGTGAAGGTAGGACCAAATAGAGATAAAAGTGGGAAGATGTTCCTGGAGGCTGTGGAAGTCAGCGAGATCCTCAATGAATACTTCTCTTCGGTATTCACCACTGAGAGGGAACTTGATGACGGTGAGGACAATATGAGTGAGGTTGATGTTCTGGAGCATGTTGATATTAAGGGAGAGGAGGTGTTGAAGTTGTTAAAATACATTAAGTCCCCGGGGCCTGACGGAATATTCCCCAGGCTGCTCCACGAGGCGAGTGAAGAGATTGCTGAGCCTCTGGCTAGGATCTTTATGTCCTCCGGTCCATGGGAATGGTACCAGAGGATTGGAGGGAGGCGAATGTTGTCCCCTTGTTCAAAAAAGGTAGTAGGGATAGTCCGGGTAATTATAGACCAGTGAGCTTTATGTCTGTGGTGGGAAAGCTGTTGGAAAAGATTCTTAGAGATAGGATCTGTGGGCATTTAGAGAATCATGGTCTGATCAGGGACAGTCAGCATGGCTTTGTGAAGGGCAGATCGTGTCTAACAAGCCTGATAGAGTTCTTTGAGGAGGTGACCAGGCATATAGATGAGGGTAGTGCAGTGGATGTGATCTACCATATAACCATATAACAATTACAGCATGGGAACAGGCCATCTCGGCCCTTCTAGTCTGTGCTGAATGCTTACTCTCACCTAATCCCACTGACCCACACTCAGCCCATAACCCTCCATTTCTTTCCGGTCCATATACCTATCCAATTGTGCTTTAAATGACAATATCGAACCTGCCTCTACCACTTCTACTGGAAGTTCATTCCACACAGCTGCCACTCTCTGAGTAAAGAAATTCCCCCTCATGTTACCCCTAAACTTTTGCCCCCTAGCTCTGAATTCATGTCCTCTTGTTTGAACCTCCCCTACCCTCAATGGAAAAAGCCTATCCACGTCAACTCTATCTATCCCCCTCATAATTTTAAATACCTCTATCAAGTCCCCCTTTAACCTTCTACGCTCCAAAGAATAAAGACCTAACTTGTTCAATCTTTCCCTGTAACTTGGGTGCTGAAACCCAGGTAATATTCTAGTAAATCTTCACTGTACTCTCTCTATTTTGTTGACATCTTTCCTATAATTTGGTGACCAGAACTGTACTCAATACTCCAAATATTCCAGATATACTCCAGACTCCAGATATCTACATGGATTTTAGTAAGGCATTTGACAAGGTTCCACACGATAGGCTTATTCAGAAAGTCAGAAGGCATGGGATCCAGGGAAGTTTGGCCAGCTGGATTCAGAATTGGCTTGCCTGCAGAGGGCAAAGGGTTGTGGTAGAGGGAGTACATTGGGATTGGAGGGTTGTGACTAGTGGTCCCACAAGGATCTGTTCTGGGACCTCTACTTTTCGTGATTTCTATTAACAACCTGGATGTGGGGGTAGGAGGGTGGGTTGGCAAGTTTGCAGACAACACAAAGGTTGGTGGTGTTGTAGGTAGTGTAAAGGATTGTCAAAGATTGCAGAGAGACATTGATAGGATGCAGAAGTGGGCTGAGAAGTGGAAGATGCAGTTCAACTTGGAGAAGTGTGAGGTGGTACACTTTGGAAGGACAAACTCCAAGACAGAGTACAAAGTAAATGGCAGGATACTTGGTAGTTTGGAGGAGCAGAGGGATCTGAGGGTACATGTCAACAGATCCCTGAAAGTTGCCTCACGGGTAGATAGGGTAGTTAAGAAAGCTTATGGGTTGTGCGCTTTCAGAAGTCGAGGGATAGAGTTTAAGAGTCACGGGGTAATGATGCAGCTCTATAAAACTCTGGTTTGGCCACACTTGGAGTACTGTGTCCAGTTCTGGTCGCCTCATTGTAGGAAGGATGTGGAAGCATTGGAAAGGGTACAGAGGAGATTTACCAGGATGCTGCCTGATTTAGAGAGTATAGATTATGATCAGAGATTAAGGGAGCTAGGGCTTTACTCTTTGGAGAGAAGGAGGATGAGAGGAGACATGATAGAGGTGTACAAGATATGAAGAGGAATAGACAAAGTGGACAGCCAGCGCCTCTTCCCCAGGGCACCACTGCTCAGTACAAGAGGACATGGCTTTAAGGTAAGGGGAGGGAAGTTCAAGGGGGATATTAGAGGAAGGTTTTTTACTCAGAGAGTGGTTGGCATGTGGAATGCACTGCCTGAGTCAGTGGTGGAGGCAGATACACTAGTGAAGTTTAAGAGACTACCAGACAGGTATATGGAGGAATTTAAGGTGGGGGTTTATATGGGAGGCAGGGTTTGGGTGTTGGCACAACATTGTGGACTGAAGGGCCTGTAATGTGCTGTACTATTTTATGTTCTATGTTCTAAGGAAGATTCCAATTAACCAAATCAAATGCCTTTTCAGCATCCATGCTTATCACTATTGCTTCGATTTTATTTTTTTGTACATGACCCATAACGTGAAGTGTCCTTTGTATATTGTCTTGTGTTTGGCGTTGTTGAATAAAACCTGTCTGATTGTTATGTATCAGTATATGTAGAAACTGTACTAATCGTTTGGCCACGATGGTGGTAAATAATCTATAATCTACATTAAGAACGGCTATTGGTCTAAATGACTAACATTCCATTTTATCCTTGCCTTCTTTCAGTATAGCTGAGATTATCGCTTCCTTCCAGCTGGGTGGCATTTGTGCCTTTTTTAGAGCCCAGTTCAGTTTGGGGAGTAAGACAGGAATTAAATCATTTTTAAATTTTTTGTATCACTCTGCCATATACCCGTCTGATCCTGGTGACTTGCTTAATTTAAACCTACTAATTGCAGCTTTTAGTTCAACTTCAGTTATGTCAGCAGTCATCGTTCTGTTTTGTTCTTCGCATAAAGTGGGTAACTCTAGAGAATTCGGGAAAGTGTCAATTTGGGTTATGCTTCCCCTGGAACTTTGGAATATAGAGTTCTGTAAAATACTTCAAAAGCTTCTTGAATTCCACTTAGCTTTTTTTTTTATCATTTTTGTTCTTGGATCCTTAATTTTATGAATTGTATTTTCTGCTATCTTTTTTTTTCAGTTTCCAAGCCAGTGTTTTCATAGATTTAGATCCACTTTCATAATGTCTCTGTTTCAGAAACATTAAATTTTAGGGATCTCCGATTTCTGAGGTGCCAAAGAGCCTTGCTGAGGATATCCTGAGGTGGGACATGGCAAAGCATGTTATGGAGTGTTGGTGATGGCACCTTAGTGGCTGCATGGATGTCTGATTAAACTCACCTTGAGTCAGCTATGGCACTGTCTTAGACCGTGACAATGTCTGGAAATCTCCTATGGCAAGTCCATAAGACTATAAGACAAAGGAGCAGAATGAAACCATTCATCCCACTGAGTCTGCAGTGCTATTAGTGGTTCAGTACTGGAGCTTGGACAGGGACAATGGAGGGATATGGTAAGGGATGCTATGACTATGCAGAGAACCCACGAGTCAGATGCTCTCTCTAGAGGCAGGAGGTAATGCTGCACAGTTTCTAAATGGAGCAGGTCAGAATGATGAATGAGGTGGTGCATCTAAACATCTGTTGTTTCATGTGTGAGTGATGTCCTCTGCGGGAGACATCTGCTTCTCAGGGACGGTTCAGAAGCAGCTGTTTTCACAAATGGCAATGTGGGCTGAACCTGTGTTAACACAGCGGCTTCTCCTGCCACAAATCATATGAAATATTACTTTAACCTTTGGAAATGATGTGTGAAGAATAACTGAGGTGGTTACTAAACCCAATGACTCTAGCCTGTCAATTAACTTAACCTTAGGATCAATTTACAAAGACCAATTAGTACACCCCCAACCCAGTCAGACGAAGGACACCATGGTGGCGTAGTAGTTAGTGCAATGGGTGTCAGAGTTCAGAGTTCAATTCCAGGGCCCTCTGTAGAAAGTTTGAATATTCCTTACCTTGAGAGTGTGAGTCTCCTCCGACTGCTTTAAATAAACTTGAGAGATACTGCAGATGCTGAAAATCCAGAGCAACACACACAAAGTGAGGGAAGAACTCAGCAGGTCAGGTCAGCATCTATGGAAATTCGTAAACAATTGACGTTTCGGACCAAGACCCTTGATCAGGACCAGAAAGGAAGAGGAGAGACGCAGATTGAAAAGCTGTGGAGAAGGGAAGGAGGCTAGCTGGAAGATGATGTCAAACCAGGTGAGTGGGAAGGTCAATGGCTGGAAAGGAAGGAATCTGATAGGGGAGAGAGTGGGCGATGGGAGAAAGGGAAGGAGGAAGGGACCCAGGAGGAGGTGATAGGTACATGAGGAGAAGAGGTGAGAGGCCAGAGTGGGGAATAGAAGAAGAGGGGAGGAGAAAGGAATTTTTTCACTGGAAGGAGAAATCAATATTCATGCCATTAAGTTGGAGGCTAACCAGGCAGAATATAAGATGTTGCTTCTCCACTCTGAGGTGGCCTCATCTTGATACAAGTGGAGGCCACAGACCGACATGTTGGAACAGGAATTGGAATCAGAATTAAAATGTCTGGCCATGGGGGACGTTTTTGGTGGACAGAGTGGAGGTGCTCAATGAAGCTGTCCCCCAGTTTTCAGCGGGCTCATAAAAACAGAATAAAATAAAACTGATTTGAAATAAAACCCATTCTGATATGTCTATCCATGGCCTCCTCTATTGTCAAAATGAATCCAAACTCAGGTTGGAGGAACAACACCTTATATACTGGCTGGGTAGCCTCCAACCTGATGGCATGAACATTGACTTCTCTAACTTCAGTTAATGCCCCTCCTCCCCTTCTTACCCCATCCCTGACATATTTAGTTGTTTGCCTGTTCTCCATCTCCCTCTGGTGCTCCCCCCCCCCTTTCTTTCTCCTGAGGCCTCCTGTCCCATGATCCTTTCCCTTCTCCAGCTCTGTATCACTTTTGCCAATCACCTTTCCAGCTCTTAGCTTCACCCCACCCCCTCCGGTCTTCTCCTATCATTTTGCATTTCCCCCTCCCCCCACTACTTTCATATTTCTTACTATCTTTCCTTTTGGTTAGTCCTGATGAAGGGTCTCGGCCCAAAACATCGACAGTGCTTCTCCCTATAGATGCTGCCTAGCCTGCTGTTTTTACCAGCATTTTGTGTGTATTGTTGATAAAATAAAACTCACAGATATGGTCAAATGAAAATATTCAAACTCCACACAGACAACACCCGAGGTGGCTGAAGCTGTGAGGGAGAACATGCAAACTCCACAAAGACAGCACCCGAGGTGGCTGAAGCTGTGAGGGAGAACATGCAAACTCCACACAGACAACACCCGAGGTGTCTGAAGCTATGAGGGAGAACATGCAAACTCCACACAGACAGCACTTGAGGTGTCAAGCTATGAGGGAGAGGATCTTTGAGCTGTACACCTGTTACTACACCATTTCTACCAAGTATAATTAGCCAAAACAGATGTGGGTGTCTGATGCAGGAGAAATTAAACAAATATTTTGGATGTCTTTTGAAATACTCAGAAATATACCCAAAGACTAGTAAAATAAAATAGATCCAGAATGAATGGGGAGCTAGAAGACAAGAGCAACTAGTACTGGGAAATGTGAGACTGAACATGAAATGGTGGGTAAATTAATGGAAAGTATTCTTAGAGATGGTATATATAATTATCTGGATAGACAGGATCTGATTAGGAATAGTCAGCATGGATTTGTGCGTGGAAGGTCATGTTTGAGAAATCTTTTTGAATTTTTTGAAGTGGTTACGAGGAAAGTTGACGAAGGTATAGATGTTGTCTATATGGACTTCAGTAAGGCCTTTGACAAGGTTCCGCACGGCAGGTTAGTTAGGAAGGTTCAATCATTAGGTATTAATATTGGAGTAGTAAAATGGATTCAACAGTGGCTGGATGGGAGATGCCAGAGAGTAGTGGTGGATAACTGTTTGTCAGGTTGGAGGCCGGTGACTAGTGGTGTGCCTCAGGGATCTGTACTGGGTCCAATGTTGTTTGTCATATCCATTAATGATCTGGATGATGGGGTGGTAAATTGGATTAGTAAGTATGCAGATGATACTAAGGTAGGTGGTGTTGTGGATAATGAAGTAGGTTTTCAAAGTTTTCAGAGAGACTTAGGCCAGTTAGAAGAGTGGGCTGAACGATGGCAGATGGAGTTTAATGCTGATAAGTGTGAGGTGCTACATTTTGGTTGGAATAATCCAAATAGGACATACATGGTAAATGGTAGGGCATTGAAGAATGCAGTAGAACAGAGTGATCTAGGAATAATGGTGCATAGTTGCCTGAGGGTGGAATCTCATGTGGATAGGGTGGTGATGAAAGCTTTTGGTATGTTGGCCTTTATAAATCAGAGCATTGAGTATAGGAGTTGGGATGTAATGTTGAAATTGTACAAGGCATTGGTAAGGCCAAATTTGGAGTATTGTGTACAGTTCTGGTCACCAAATTATAGGAAAGATGTCAACAAAATAGAGAGAGTACAGAGAAGATTTACTAGAATGTTACCTGGGTTTCAGCACCTAAGTTACAGGGAAAGGTTGAACAAGTTAGGTCTTTATTCTTTGGAGCATAGAAGGTTGAGGGGGGGACTTGATAGAGGTATTTAAAATTATGAGGGGGATAGACAGAGTTGACGTGGATAGGCTTTTTCCATTGAGAGTAGGGGAGATTCAAACAAGAGGACATGAATTCAGAGTTAGGGGGCAAAAGTTTAAAGGTAACATGAGGGGGAAATTCTTTACTCAGAGAGTGGTAGCTGTGTGGAACGAGCTTCCAGTAGAAGTGTTAGAGGCCAGTTCGGTATTGTCATTTAAAGTTCAGTTGGATAGGTATATGGACAGGAAAGGCATGGAGGGTTATGGGCTGAGTGCGGGTCAGTGGGATTAGGTGAGAGTAAGCATTCGGCACGGACTAGAAGCGCCGAGATGGCCTGTTTCCATGCTGTAGTTGTTATATGGTTATATGAAGCCAAGGACATGCCTTCTTCTCATTGCTGAAGAGGTACAGGATCCTGAGGACACACACTCAATGTTTTAGGAACAGCTTCTTTCCCTCTGCCCTCAGATTTCTGAATGGATGATTAATCCATGAACACTACCTCAACATTTTTTGTCTTGCTTTTTACTTTTTTTGCACTACTTATTTGATTTAAATATGTATACTATATATATAGCACTATGTAAAAGTCTTAGGTACCCTAGATTTTTTATATAAGACATAGAAGCAGAATTAGGCCATTTGGCCCATCAAGCCTGCCATGCCATTCAATCATGGCTGATCCTTTTTTCCCCTTCCTCAGCCCCACTCCCCGGCTTTCTCCCTGTAACCTTTGATGCTGTGGCCAATCAAGAACATATCAATCTCTGCCTTGGATACACCCAACAACCTGGCCTCCACAGCTGCCTGTGGTAATAAGTTCCACAAATTCACCAGCCTCTGGCTAAAGAAATTTCTCCACATCTCTGTTTTGAATGGACACCCCTCTATCTTGAGGCTGTGCCCTCTTGTCCTAGACTCCCGCACCATGGGAAACATCCTTTTCACATCTACTCTGACTAGGCCTTTCAACATTCAAAAGATTTCCATGAGATTACCCCTCTTCCTTCTAAATTCCAGCGAATACAGACACAGAGTTATCAAACACTCCTCATATGATAACCCTTTCATTCCCAGAATCATTTTTGTGAACCTCCTCTGGACCCTCTCCAAGGCCAGCACATCATTTCTTAGATGGAGGGCCCATAACTGTTCACAATACTCAAGGTGAGGTCTCATCAGTGCTTTATAAAGCCTCAGCATCACATCCCTGCTCTTGTATTCTAGACCTCTTGAAATGAATACTAACATGGCATTTGTCTTCCTCACCACTGACTCAACCTCCAAGTTAACCTTTAGGGTGTTCTGCACAAGAACTCCCAAGTCCCTCTGCATACCAGATTTTTGGATTTTCCCCCCATATAGAAAATAGTCCGCACATTTATTTCTATTACCAAAGTGCATGACCATGCATTTTCCAACATTTCATTTGCCACTTTTTTGCCTATTCTCCTAATCTGTCTGAGTCCTTCTGTAGTCTACCCGTTTCCTCAACACTACCTGCCCCTCCACCTATCTTAGTATCATCTGCAAATTCCATCATCTTAATCACTGATATACAGTACAGCATAAAAAGAAGTGGTCCCAACACTGACACCTGTGGGACACCACCAGTTACCGGTAGCCAACCAGGAAAGGATCCTTTTATATGGCCTCTTCAGAACCCTGACCTCAACATCATCAGGGCTGCCTGGGATTATCTGGAGAGACAGAAGCAAGCAAGACAGCTAAAGTTGGCAGAAGAACAGGGGCAAGTTCCCCAAGATGCTTGGAACAACCTACCAGCCGATTTTCTTATAAAATTGCATGACGCTGTGCCTAAGAGAACTGATGAAGTTTTAAAGCCAAAGGGTGGTTACACCAAATATTGATATTATTAACTTTTTTACTGTTTGCTTCTCTTTATAATAATTTTTTTGATATTTAGAAACTTCTCATTATTTTTGAAGCATTTTTGCTTTTTACATTTGCCTATTGGGGAGACCTTGCACACCGATCACTGGAAGCTATACAGTGCCCTGCATTGCAATGAACATTAACTGAAACTCTAGGGTCTAGGGTGCTTGTTGGCAGAGAAACGGAAGGAGCTGGACTTGGTGCAGATCTGCTGCTGCCTGTGTTGGTGCGATCTAACAGCGAGTGGTTGTCTTACTTGCTTTTGAACAATGGCCATATGGTGATGAATCATAGGCAGCTTCACTAGATCACAAAAAAATGTGTGAATCCAGCAGCAACTGCTCCCACTCTCTCAGCACAACCCTGCTTTGTGCTGTCCTATCTTCAGAAGGATCTGTGGAAATTACAGGGCGAGTCTCAGACCAGAAGACACGGCGTCAGAATAGAGGGACATCCATTTAGAACAAAGATGAGGGGGGATTTCTTTAACCAGAGAGTGGTGAATCTGTGGAATTCATTGCCACAGATGGCTGCAGAAGTCAAGTCATTGAGTATATTTCAAGTGGTTGATAGGTTCTTGATTAGTCAGGGCACCAAAGGTTACAGAGAGAAGGCAGGAGAATGGAGTTGGTAAGAATAATAAATCAGCCATGATAGAACGGCAGAGTGGACTCAATGGTCCAAATGGCCTAATTTGCTCTTATGGTCTTATTTCCTTCAGGTGAATCTTGCCTTTCTTACCTTGACCTTTCAGCTTAATCACAAAACCTCCTAAACTTTCACAATCAGAAGCAGGCTTATTTATCTCTGACATTACAGGACGTCTGTTGTTTTGTGGCAGCAGTACAGATATCACATCAAAAATTACTATGTTACAATACCAAACAGTCTTCATGTGTTTTTGGACCATCTGAAATCAGGTGGAGGGGAAGGAGCCGGTCCTGAAACATTGAGTGTTTGTCTCAGGCTCCTATACCTCCTCTCTGATGAGAAGAAGGCATGTCCTGGGTGATGGGGGTCCTTAATGCTCTTCCCCCAGTTGAAATCAGGAGTGGAGAAAGGCAGCATGTCCTGGTGATGGTTACAGCAATTGAGACTTTCTTCATGCTCATTTCATTCCCCAGTCTACTCTCATACTGCCTGACCTGCTGAGTTCCTCCAGCATTTTGTGTGTATGGAGACCGCAGAGGCGCATGCGCTGCTGAGGACCCGTGACTAGACTGACACTTTACTGCCCTATTGTCTTGTGTGTTATTTATTGTAATGCCTGCTCTGTTTTGTGCACTTTATGCAGTCCTGGGTAGGTCTGTAGTCTAGTGTAGTTTTTTTCGGTGTTTTTTACGTAGTTCAGTCTAGTTTTTGTACTGTGTCATGTAACACCCTGGTCCTGAAATAAAATTGTTTCATTTTTACTATGTACTGTACCAGAAGTTATGGTCAAAATGACAATAAAAGTGACTTGACTTGTATTATTCTGGATTTCCAGCATCTGCAGGATCTCGTGTTTAACTTCATTGCTGGTAGTTCTGGTCGATTAAATTGTATATGCATCCTGGAATAATGAGAAACAGAAGTTTTGCTCTTAAGTTTCAAATTCTCATATTAACTCCACATATCCCTATGACATTAATGCTTCTCTAGTCTCAGTACAAAGCTAGGCCATGTTTCCTTAACATTTCTCAGACATGCAGCTCCAGTTCAGGTGCAGGCTCCTCAGAATGAATGATGCAGAATTTCTTGTTCCACAGGCACTGTCAAATCTGCTGAGTTTGTTAGTTTGAATTTCTGTTAGCTCTTTTTCTTTTGATATTGATAATAATTGCTGCAAATCCTTTTCCTTAAACTCTATCCATTGCCTGACTGCTCTTAGCCTTTCAGCTGAGTTCCCCATTTATCAAGGCTAACATACTTCATCTTTATGGATGTATTTGTTCAGATCCAGAATCTTTCTTTTTAACTTTACTAAGAATTCTATCCTGTTATACCCAAGGGACTGCAAACGTCAAGGTCGTCAGTCCTGGTGAAGGTTCTCAAACCAAAAGGTCAACTGTTTATTCATCTCCATAGGTGCTGCCTGATCTGCTGCTGAGTTCCTCCAGCATTTTGTGTGTGTTGCTCTGGATTTTCTGCATCTGTAATCTCTTGTGTTTACAAGGTTATTATTTTGTTCTCAGTGTAAAATATCCAGAATAGGGTGGCCTGCTCTCTGGGTAATTCCTGAACAATCTTCCTCGGTGTGTCGCCAAGTGCTCGGTTACAATTATCTCACTCGATCCTTCTTGCATTTTAGGAGCTACCAAAGACATGGGAAAGATGCTGGGCGGTGATGAGGAGAAGGACCCTGATGCAGAGAAAAAGGAAGAAGAAAGGTTAGAAGCACTGCGCCAGGCTGAAGAGGAGCGAGCAAGTAAATATGCCAAAATGGAAGCTGAGCGCGAAGTAATGCGGCAAGGAATCCGGGACAAGGTAACAGCCCTCAAGAAAGGTGATGGAGGCAGATATAATAGAGGAGTTTAACAGGCTCTTAGACAGGCAGGGAACAGAGGGAGAAGGACCACGTGCAGAGAGAAGGGATTCAGTTTTATTAGGTTTTTATGCAGACAGTGGTAAGTGCATGGAAAACTCTGCTGGGTCTGGTAGGGGTAAATCTATCTGAGACATTTAAGAGACTCTTAGATAGAGTCATAGAGCACTATGGCCCATTCAGCCCATCTAGTCTATACAAAACTGTTATTCTACCTAGCCCCATCGATCTATACCCAGACCATAGCCCCCCCCCCCATACATTACCCATCCATGTAACTATCCAATTTTCTTTTAAATCTTGAAATCAAACCTGCATTCTCCACTTGTGCTGGCTGCTCATTCCACATTCTCACCACTCCGAGTGAAGAACCTTCCCCTCAGGTTCCCCTTAAATATTTTTCACCTTCAACTTTAACCCATATCCTCTGATTCTTGTGTCACCCAACATCGGACGAAAATGCCTGCTTGCATTTACCCTATAAATATCCCTCATGATTTTGTATACCTCTATCAAAATTCCTCTTATTCTCCTACCTTCTAGGAAATAAAGTTCTAACCTCTTCAACCTTTCCTATAGCTCTTTCAATGAAGCAACATCCTTGTAAATTTTCTCTGCACTCTTTCAATCTTAATAGACCATTGACCAGAAGACATAGGAGCCCATTAAATTTGCTCCGCCATTCCATCATGGCTGATTTATTATCCCTCTCAACCTCATTCTCCTGCCTTCTCCCTGTAACCTTTGATGCCTTGACCAATCAAGAACCTATCAACCTCTGCTTCAAATATACACAATGACCTGATCTCCACAACTGTCTGTGGCAATGAATTCCACAGATTCATTACCCTCTGGCTAAAAAATTCCTCCACATCTCAGTTCTAAATGGACATCCCTCTATTCTGAGGCTGTGCCCTCTGGTTCTAGATTCACCCACTCACCTACTCTGTCTAGATCTTTCAGTATATGACAGGTATCAATGAGAACTCCCCCTCATTTTCCCAAGCTCCTTCAAGTACAGAGCCATCAAACTCTCCTCATATGATAACCCTTTCATTCTTGTGAATCTCCTCTGGATTCTCTCCAGTGCCAGCGCATTCTTTCTTAGATTAAGGGGCCCAAAACTGTTCACTCAGGTCCAAGTGCAGTCTGATCAATGCTTTATAAAGACTTAGTATTGTATCCTTGCTTTTATATTTGAATCCTCATGAAATGAATGCTAATATTGTACTTGTTCCCTTACCACTGATGCTTAAATTAACCTTTAGAAAGTCTTGCACAAGGACTCCCAAGTCCCTTTGTACCTCTGATTTCTGAATTTGCTCCCTGTTCAAAAAATAGACTATGCCTTTATTTTATCAACTTGAAATTCGAAAGGGAGAAAGTAAAGTCAGATGTAACAGTGTTTCAATGGAGTAAGGGTAACTACAGTGGTATGAGAGAGGAACTGGCCAAAGTAAATTGGAAGGAGCTTCAGGCAGGGATGTCAGCAGAGCAGCAATGGTGTGCGTTTCTGGGAGAAATGAGGAAGGTGCAGAATATGTGCGTTCTAAAAATGAAGAGATACTCAAACAGGAAAATAGTACAACCGTGGCTGACAAGGGAAGTCGAAGCTATTGTAAAAGCAAAAGAAAGGACATACAACAAAGCAAAAATTAGTGGGAAGACAGAGGATTGGTAAGTTTTTAAAAACCTACAGAGAACAACTAAAAAAGTAATTAGAAGGGAAAAGGTGAAATATGAAAGCAAGCTGGCAAATAGTATTAAGGTGGAAAGTAAAATTTTTTTCAAGTATGTTAAAAATAAAAGAGAAATGAGAGTTGATATAGGACCACTAGAAAATGAGGCAGGAGAAATAATAACGGGAGACAAGAAGATGGCTGATGAACTAAATGAGTAGTTTGCATCAGTCTTCACTGTGGAAAACACTAGCAGTATGCCTGATGTTATAGTGTGTGAAGGAAGAGAAGTGGATGCAGTTACTATTACAAGAGAGAAGGTGCTCAAAAAGCTGAAAGACCTAAAGGTACATAAGTCACCCGGATCAGATGAACTGCACCCTAGGGTTCTGAAAGAGGTAGTGTTAGAGATTGTGGAGGCATTAGAAATGTTCTATCAAAAATCATTTCACTCTGGCATGGTGCTAGAGGACTGGAAAATTGCAAATGTCAGTCCACTCTTTAAGAAAGGAGGAAGGCAACACAAAGTAAATTATAGGCCAGTTAGCCTGACCTCAGTGGTTGGGAAGATGTAAGGGTCAATTGTTAAGGATGAACTGATAAGAGTACTTAGTGACACAGGACAAGATAGGATAAAGTCAGCATGGTTTCCTTCAGGGAAAATACTGCCTGGCGAACCTGTTGGAATTCTTTGAGGAGATTACAAGTAGGATAGATAAAGGGGATGCAGTGGATGTTGTATATTTGGACTTTCAGAAGGCAATAGATAATAGGTGTAGAAGTAGACCATTCAAGCCTGCACTGCCATTTTGAGATCATGGCTGATCATCTACTATCATACCCAGTTCCTGCCTTGTCCCCATATCCCTTGATTCCCCTATCCATAAGATACCTATCTAGCTCCTTCTTGAAAGCATCCAGAGAATTGGCCTCCACTACCTTCTGAGGCAGTGCATTCCAGACCCCCACAACTCTGGGAGAAGAAGTTTTTCCTTAACTCTGTCCTAAATGACCTACCCCTTATTCTCAAACCATGCCCTCTGGTACTGGACTCTCCCAGCATCTGGAACGTATTTCCTGCCTCTATCTTGTCCAATCCCTTAATAATCTTATAAGTTTCAATCAGATCCCCTCTCAATCTCCTTAATTCCAGCATGTACAAGCCCAGCCTCTCTAACCTCTCTGCGTAAGACAGTCCTGACATCCCAGGAATTAACCTTGTGAATCTACGCTGCACTTCCTCTACAGCCAGGATGTCCTTCCTTAACCCTGGAGACCAAAACTGTACACAATACTCCAGGTGTGGTCTCACCAGGGCCCTGTACAAATGCAGCAGGATTTCCTTGCTCTTGTACTCAATTCCCTTTGTAATAAAGGCCAACATTCCATTAGCCTTCTTCACTGCCTGCTGCACTTGCTCATTCACCTTCAGTGACTGATGAACAAGGACTCCTAGATCTCTTTGTATTTCTCCCTTACCTAACTTTACACCGTTCAGATAATAATCTGCCTTCCTGTTCTTACTCCCAAAGTGGATAACCTCACACTTATTCACATTAAACATCATCTGCCAAATATCTGCCCACTCACCCAGCCTATCCAAGTCACCCTGAATTCTCCTAACATCCTCATCACATGTCACACTGCCACCCAGCTTAGTATCATCAGCAAACTTGCTGATATTATTCTCAATGCCTTCATCTAAATCGTTGGTGTAAATCGTAAACAGCTGTGGTCCCAATACCGAGCCCTGTGGCACCCCACTAGTCACCACCTGCCATTCTGAGAAACACCCATTCACCGCTACCCTTTGCTTTCTATCTGCCAACCAATTTTCTATCCATGTCAATGTCTTCCCCCCAATGCCATGAGCTTTAATTTTACCCACCAATCTCCTGTGTGGGACCTTATCAAATGCCTTCTGAAAATCGAGGTACACTACATCCACTGGATCTCCCTTGTCTAACTTCCTGGTTACATCCTCAAAAAACTCCAATAGATTAGTCAAGAATGATTTATCCTTGGTAAATCCATGTTGGCTCGGCCCAATCCTATCATTGCTATCTAGATATGCCACTATTTCATCTTTAATAATGGACTCTAGCATCTTCCCCACCACCAATGTCAGGCTGTCAGGTCGATAGTTCTCTGTTTTCTCCCTCCCTCCTTTCTTAAAAAGTGGGATACATTAGCCATTCTCCAATCCTCAGGAACTGATCCTGAATCTAAGGAACATTGGAAAATGATTACCAATGCATCCGCAATTTCCAGAGCCACCTCCTTTAGTGCCCTAGAATGCAGACCATCTGGACCTGGGGATTTGTCAGCCTTCAGTCCCATCAGTTTACTCATCACCGTTTCCTTCCTAATGTCAATCTGTTTCATTTCCTCTGTTACCCTATGTCCTTGGCCCATCCATACATCTGGGAGATTGCTTGTGTCTTCCCTAGTGAAGACAGATCTAATGTACTTATTAAATTCTTCTGCCGTTTCTTTGTTTCCCATAACAATTTCCCCAATTCATTCTTTAAGGGCCCAACATTGTTCTTTACTATCTTCTTTCTCTTCACATACCTAAAAAAGCTTTTGCTATCCTCCTTTATTTTCTTGGCTTGCTTGCGTTCGTACCTCATTTTTTCTCCCCGTATTGCCTTTTTAGTTAAGTTCTGTTGTTCCTTAAAAATTTCCTAATCATCTGTCCTCCCACTCACCTTAGCTCTGTCATACTTCCTTTTTTTTAATGCTATGCAATCTCTGACTTCCTTTGTCAACCGCTGTGGCCCCTTTCCCCTCTTTGAATCCTTCTTTCTCCAGGGGATGAACTGATTTTGCACTTTGTGCATTATTCCCAAGAACACCTGCCATTGCTGTTCCACTGTCTTTTCTGCTAGGCTATCCGTCCAGTTAACTTTGGCCAGCTCCTCCCTCATGGTTCCATAGTCCCCTTTGTTCAACTGCAACACTGACACCTCCGAGCTGCCCTTATCCTTCTCAAATTACAGATAAAAACATCATATTATGATCACTACTTCCTAATAGCTCCTTTACTTCAAGATCACATCAAATCCTGTTCATTACATAACACTAAATCCAGAATAGCCTTGTCCCTGGTCGGCTCTCGTACAAGCTGTTCCAAGAATGCATCCCGTAGGCACTCTACAAACTCCCTATCCTAGGGTCCAGCACCAACCTGATTCTCCCAGTTCACCTGCATGTTGAAATCCCCCATAACTACTGCGACATTACCTTTGCCACATGCCAGTGTTAACTCCCTATTCAACTTGCACCCAATATCCATGCTACTGTTTGGTGGCCTATAGACAACACCCATTAGGGTCCTTTTGCCCTTACTGTTCCTCAATTCTATCCACACAGACTCTACTTCTCCTGATTCTATGTCCCTCCTTGCAAAGGACTGAATCTCATTCCTCACCAACAGGGCCACCCCACCCCCTCTGCCCACATTTCTGTCCCCACGATAGCACGTATACCCTTGTACATTCATTTCCCAGGTCTGATCTCCCTGCAGCCATGTCTCCGTTATCCCAACAACATCATAGTTAACCATTCGTTCCTGAGCTTCAAGCTCATCCGCCTTATTTCTGACACTTCGTGCATTCAGATATAGAATTGTTAGCCCATTTCTCCTCTCTCTGTTTGAATCTCTGCCTATTGTGCTTAACCCAGCTCCCCGAACTCCCATCGGGCTATATGTCCCTAGAATTTTGTTGTCCTTCCTAAATTTACTTATTCTTTCTGCACATTTAACTCCATGTTCCGTCAGACCATCCCTCTGTACATATGTCCTTATCACTTGTTCTGCCTCACCTTTCTCTACTACACACTTAATAAAAGGCCTTTGACAATGTGCCACACATGAGGCTGCTTACCAAGTTAGGAGCCCATGGTATTACAGGAAAGTTACTAACATGGTCAGAGCATTGGCTGATTGGTAGGAGGCAGCGAGTGGGAATAAAAGGATCCTTTTCTGGTTGGCTGCCAGTGACTAGTGGTGTTCCGCAGGGGTTGGTGTTGGGACCACTTCTTTTTATGCTGTATATAAATGATTTAGATGATAGAATAGATGGCATTGTTGCCAAGTTTGCAGATGATACAAAGATTGGTGGAGGGGTAGATAGTGTTGAGGAAACAGGTAGGATGCTGAAGGGCTCAGATAGATTAGGAGAATGGACAAGATTGACAAATTAAATATAATGTTGGAAAATGCTTGGTCATGCACTGTAGTAATAGAAATAAATGTGCAGACTATTTTCTAAACAGGGAGAAAATCCAAAAATCTGAAAAGCAAAGGGGCTTGGGACTCAATAAAAAACAGAAAATGCTGGCAGAACTCAGCAGGCCAGACAGCATCTATGGGAGGAGGTAATAACGACGTTTCGGGCCGAAACCCTTCATCAGGAGTGAAGTAACATGGGATGGTTGAGGGGGGATAAGAAGTGGGAGGAGGGATAAAGTAGAGAGCTAGGAAGTGATAGGCTGGAGGGAAATGGGCTAGGGGGAAGGTGGAGAATTATGGGAAATAAAAGAGAAAGAAAGGTAGGGTGGGGGGAGATAATAGTGAGGGGGGAAAAAGAGAAAGAGAACCAGACTGAAATAATAGATAGGGATGGGGGTAAGGATGTGGGGCAGGAATATCAACGGAGGTCAGTGAGTTGGATGTTCATGCCAGCAGGAAGGAGGCTACCTAGGCGGGAGATAAGGTATTGCTCCATCGACCTGCGTGTGGCCTCATCTTGATGGTAGAGGAGGCCATGGATAGACATGTCGGAGTGGGAGTGGTCTGTGGAATTGAAGTGTGTGGCCACAGGGAGATCCCGTCACTGCTGGAGGACTGAGCGCCGGTGTTCGGCGAAACAGTCTCCCAGTCTGCGGCGGGTCTCTCCAATGTATAAATGGTCACATCGGGAGCACCGGATACAGTATATCACCCCAGTTGACTCGCAGGTGAAGTGGTGCCTCACCTGAAAGGACTGTCTGGGGCCTGGGATAGTGGTGAGGGAAGAAGTGTGGGCGCAGGTGTAGCACTTTTTCCGTTTGCAGGGATGAGTGCCCAGAGGGAGGTCGGTGGGGAGGGATGGGGGGGATGAATGGACAAGGGAGTCACGTAGGGAGCGATTCCTGCGGAAAGCTGAGAGTGGGGGGAGGAGAAGATGTGATTGGTGGTGGGATCACGTAGGAGGTGGCGGAAGTTACTTCATCCCCCCCATCCCTCCCCACGGACCTCCCTCCGGGCACTCATCCCTGCACACAGAAGAAGTGCTACACCTGCCCCCACACATCTTCCCTCACCACCATCCCAGGCCCCAGACGGTCCTTTCAGGTGAGGCACCACTTCACCTGCGAGTCAACTGGGGTAATATACTGTATCCGGTGCTCCCAACGTGGCCATTTATACATTGGGGAAACCCGCCGCAGACTGGGAGACCGTTTCACTGAACACCGGCGCTCAGTCCTCCAGCAGAGGTGGGATCTCCCTGTGGCCACACACTTCAATTCCACAGACCACTCCCACTCCGACATGTCTGTCCATGGCCTCCTCTACCGTCAAAATGAGGCCACACGCAGGTCGATGGAGCAATACCTTATCTCCCGTCTAGGTAGCCTCCTTCCTGCCGGCACGAACATCCAACTCACTGACCTCCGTTGATATCCCTGCCCCACATCCTTACCCCCATCCCTATCTATTATTTTAGTCTGGTTCTCTTTCTCTCTCTTTCCCCCCTCACTATAATCTCTCCCCCCAGCCCTACCTTTCTTTCTCTTTTATTTCCCATAATTCTTCATCTTCCCCCTAGCCCATTTCCCTCCAGCCTATCACTTCCCAGCTCTCTACTTCATCCCTCCCCCCACTTCTTATTCTCCCTCGACCATCCCATGTTACTTCACTCCTGATGAAGGGTTTCGGCCCGAAACGTCGTTATTACCTCCTCCCATAGATGCTGTCTGGCCTGCTGAATTCTGCCAGCATTTTGTGTTTTTTATTTATTTCCAGCATCTGCAGATTCACTCGTGGGGGCTTGGGAGTCCTTGATAAGAACACCCTAAAGGTTAAATTTCAGGTTAAGTCGGTGGTGAGGAAGGCAAATGCCTTGTTAGCATTCATTTCAAGAGGTCTAGAGTACCAGAGCAGGGATGTGATGCTGAGGATTTATAAGGCACTAGTGGGGCCTCACCTTGAGTATTGTGAACAGTTTTGAACCCTCATCTTAGAAAAGATGTGCTGGCGTTGGAGATGGTTCAGAGGAGGTTCACAAGGATGATTCCAGGAATGAAAGGGTTATCATATGAGGAACTTTTGATGGCTCTGGGTTTGTACTTGCTGGAATTCAGGAGGTTGAGAGGGGATCTCATTGAAACCTTTCGAATGTTGAAAGGCCTCGACAGAGAAGATGTGGAAAGGACATTTTCCAAGGTGGGAGACTCTAGGACCAGTGGGCACAGCCTCAGGATAGAGGGGTGCCCTTTCAAAACAGGTGCAGAGAAATTTCTTTAGCCAAAGGTGGTAAATTTGTGGAATTTGTTGCCACATGCTGCTGTGGAGGCCAAGTCACTGGGTGTATTTAAGGCAGAGATTGATAGGTTCTCAATTGGACATGGCATCAAAGGTTACAGGGAGAAGGACAGGAACTGGGGTTGAGGAGGAGATAAAAATAAGGATCAGCTATGATTGAATGGCAGAGCAGACTCGATGGGCCAGATGGCCTAATACTGCTCCTATGTCTTATGGTCCTATGGTCATTATGGTCTTGATTCCTTCAATCAAAGTGCATGACCATACTTGTCCTCATGACATTGATTTATGAAGACTAACGTGGCAAAGCTCTCTTTATGACCTGATCTACATGTGACAGCACTTTCAGGGAGTTGCTGACCTGTATTCCCAGATCCCTTTGTTCTACTGCACGGTCACTGAGTAAGTTCTTTCCTGGCCAGTCCTCCCGAAGTGCAACAACTCACACTTGTCCACATTAAATTCCATCTGCCATTTTTCAGCCCATTTTCTCAGCTGGTCCAGATCCAAAGGAGATGGTGATGGACTTTGGAAGATGAAGCCTGCCCTGCTCCCTGTTACTATTGATGATGAGGACTTGGATGTGGTGAGGACCTTCACAAACTAGGGAATGCACTGGGATGACCAATATTGAGGCTGTGTATGAGAAGGGCCAGAGTTGCCTCAACTTCCTGAGGAGACTGGGATTCTTTGGATTATGCAGGCCTCTCCTTCACCTGTTGTCATCAGTACAACCTTTTATGCTGTGGTGTGCTGGGGCAATGATAGGGTCTTTTAAGAGCCTTCTGGATGGCTACATGGAGCTTAGAAAAATAGAGGGCTATGGGTAAAGCCTCAGTAGTTCTAAGGTAGGGAGATGTTCGGCACAGCTTTATGGGCTGAAGGGCCTGTATTGTGCTGTATGTTTTTTATATTCTAATGGCATCAACACAGGTGATGCCAACAGGCTCAATAAACTGATCAGAAAGGCTGGCTCTGTTATAGGAGTCAAACTGGACACACTGGAGGCTGTGGTAGCACAAAGGACCCTACAGAAAATCCTGGCAATTGTGGACAATGTTTCTCACCCTCTGCATGCCACCTTGGCTGAACAGAAGAGCACTTTTAGTGATAGATTAAGACAACTGCCCTGCTCCAAAGGGTGCAATATGAAGTCATTCTTACCTTCGGCCATTAGGCTCCATAATGAATTATCCTACAGGCGGGGAAGTGATGACCTCCTCCTGTTAGACTGTTTGAGGTAACTTATTTTTTATATTTTCTTACATCTCTTCTAATATTTGTATATCTGTGTATTTGTAATGCTACTGTGACACTGTAATATCCTTAGGGATCAATTAAGTATCTATCTATTCCACTGCAAGCTTTAAAAGCCTTCCTTGCTCTCCATTATACCATCAATCCTGTTGTCATCCACAAATTTGCTGATGCTGTTAACTGAACAACAGAAGACCCAGTCCCGATCCCTGCAGCACTCCACTGGCCAGAGAGTCAACCATCTACTTCCTCTCTCTGGCTTTTTCCGTGAAGCCAATGTTGAATCCCATTTACCTCACCCTAAGCTAAAAACATTTTAAATAACTCTGCTCAGGCCCCTGCCATATCTGCATTCAACTCCCATAGGGTCTGAGGGAACACTTCGTTTGGCCCAGGGAATTATCCCCCCTAACATGCCCCAAGCCAGCGAACACCTCCTTTATAGAGTTCATGAAGTAGATGCCACTTTGCCTTACTTCTATAGACCATCTCTGGAGTGAATACAAAAATGTACGTAAGATCTTCCCCAACTCTTCTGGCTCCATGCATAGGGGACCAGTCTGATCTTCAAGAGGACCAATTTTGTCCCTTGCTATCCTTTTGCTTTTAACGTATCTGTAGAATCCCTTAGGATTCTCCTTCCTTTCACTTCAATTTCTTATATTCCTCAAGTACGTAGTTTGTTCCTACCTTCTTTTGTGTACCTCCCTCTTTTTAACCAGGGCCTCAATATCTCTCGAAAACCAAGGTTCCTTAACCCTGCTTAGGGAAATAGGCTGGGGATGGGATAGAGGGATGATGGAAAAATGGAGGGTTATGTAGGAGGGAAGTTAGATTGATGTTAGAGTAGGTTAAGAAGATAGGAAAAAGGGATAGCACTATGCCGTAATGTTCCATGTTCTATCAGTGAATGTCCCAACACTGATTCAAGGGGTACTTACAGAAAGAACATATTTTCTCTGTCAACCCTAAGGTATGTGGAGCTCTAGCGCAAGTGAGGGAGGAAAATATTTCTTCTCTCCTTGACTGTGGCCTGGAAGACTTGGGGCCCTGCCATAAACAGGCCATGATCGGAGCTGAGGAGTGAGACTCCAGTCACTCATAGTCCCAGGTATAGCTGAGCTGATTAATGATAATGTAGTCAATGCCAGCGATGTGACGTTGAACCTTCTCTCTGTCCCCACAGTACGGAATAAAGAAGAAAGAGGAAAAGGAGGCAGAAGCGATGGCAGCGATGGAAGCTCAGGCCGAGGGCAGCCTGACCAGGCCCAAGAAGGCCATCCCCGCTGGTTGTGGAGATGAGGAAGAGGAGGAGGAGAGTATTCTGGACACTGTCTTAAAATATCTCCCTGGACCTCTGCAGGACATGCTCAAGAAGTAATGATTTCAGCTCTCTGCAGAATAACCCCTGGTTTTGTTGTTAAGTGTAAAACATTCTCAATGTAAAATGGGACCCTGTAGTTGTCATCCTCACTCAGTGTGGTCTGACAGCCCATTGCATCCTGTCTTGTGGCATGGAACATCCACCACAAATCTGTGTACCAGTCATGAAGATCCTAACACAATAAGCCATGTTTATAGTCAAATAAAATCTAGACATTTAATAGTGAAATGAAGAAACATATCTTTTTACCAATGCGATCGGCTAGACATTGCAAGGCTCCAGTTAGCTTTCATACAATGTTTGTTCATCATGTCAGTTAAATAAAGCATCAGGTCACAGCACTAGGTCATACCTACAACGCTCCAAAACAAAATCCAACCCCTTCATTACCTCATCTGCTGATGCCAATGTTTGGCAGTGTTCCTACACACCAGAGCTTGCTTTCTGATTAAATTATGGCAACGATAGAAAGGTCTGTAGTTTTACACGTCTATGTCTAGTTCTGTACCCTGTGATGTTGATGTCACTTTGAGCAGGTCTCCAAAAGACAAGAGAATGGGCTAAGGATGCACTGAGCATTTGGTTCCTTGCATTGAAAAGTTTCTGTTCCAAGTTTTAGTATTTTGTGAAATAACTATTCATCAGAACTGTTGTTTTAGAATCAGCTTATTGTCATTCCTGGTCAGTTATGAGTTAAAGTTAATTTAACGTTGTACATGGACTAGAGGACACCGACTTGGTGGATGCAAGTGTGAGTGAGTGTCATCCATTGCTGTGCACTATTAGTATTCTGATACCACAGCTAAGACCTGGGGACTATCACTCACACTGCCCTGGTGTGTGGGTATCAAGTCCCTGGCAAATGGCATGGGATGGATTCACTAATGGAGAATCTGATTAACACTGCAGACAGTTGCTCATCCTTTCAGCTTGAGATCCACCTGTTAATCTGGTCAGACAGAATTTAGGGTGCTTGATAATGTCAAATAGAATCTGTGACTCCAGCAATTGAACCATGGTACCTCAATGTCTTTTTCAAATGTCACAATGCTCCTAAAGGTCAGAACTGGCAACATTTGCAGAAAGCCAATGCTTTTGGACATCAAAGGGACAGAACTGCTAGTTGTTTGCCCAGGTGAGACCCTCTCCCATCACAGAACTCAGGCTGCAACATTTCCTTTCTGTGCAGAGGGTGAGGCTGAGAAACTATCTATCCGAGTCACCCTCACACTCACACAATCAGCATCCAACATAAGGCAATAAGTTCGGGCAGCAAACAGAAGGTTGCCACCATACCTACTGACTTCAGCTTGTTATTTTTTTACACAACGCCGTTTGTTCGTCTCAGATAAGGATCTGGTGTTTGCCATATTTGTCAGAATTGTAAATAGATAATATATACAAAATTAAGCCATTTAAAATTGAGATGAAGAATAGATCATATTGCTGGAAATGGGAATTTCCCATTTAATTCATCACTGTGAATTTCCAGGTTGTGTGGGGAATTCTTGTCATTTGAAAATTTGATGATCTTTCTCCGAAGGTGAAGCCACTATACCCTGGGTACTGTAGTTTCCTCAGACATACCAGCTGATGCAATATTATTATTACTGTTCATTTTATTACCCAAGTTGGTTTTTGCAAACATTCTGTGGGGCCTGAATACGGTGCTTTTCCCAGGAACTGTTGATGAGAGGGGAGGAAGGAAAGGTAGAAGGACAGACCAGTATCAGAGTTAAACCACAGGAGTCCAATCTCCTCTCCCAGTGCCTGGATTCCAACTTCACACCTCCCACCTGAGAGCCTCTTCTCCATTCTGTGCACTGAAGGCCTGGAGATTCCAGGAGTTCACAGGAACATTTCAGTTTTCATGGACACTTTGAGCACACCCTTGGACATTTTTCTCTGTCAGTCTGGAATGTACTCCTGATAGTGTGGAATGGAGGGTCTGTTTCAGGAGCTGGTTTTGGGCAGGGACCATGGTCTGCTCCACAGAGCCGACTGAGAGTGTCCGGGACCTCTGATGCCTGGTACCTTGAAGTCATTGCCAGCACCAAGGTCATTTGGAAGGATGGAACATCAGCAGTATTATTACTGTTCAAGACAATGCTGGTGGACACCCACCATCTCCTCCCTCCCCTCACTCTGTGTTCCCTCTTCCTCTCACTAGGGCCCAGGTTCCCCTCACTCTTCCCATCATCACCAATCCCGACACTCACCCTTCATCCCCTCCCCCCTCCCTGGGGAACCAGTGAAAATTATTTATTAAAATAAAAGAGCTAAAATATGTTTTGTTGACTGTACATGTTGTGATTTAATTTCAATTAAACCAAAGATGGATGATCTCCCTAGTTGTGTCTAAGCAAAAGTTCTTGTTTTGCTTTGTTGACACTGATCGCTGTGAAAAGGAAATGTTTTTCTCAGGTATTGGTTTTGGGATTTGACCATCTCATTAGACAGCCAAGTGAGTTCAGGAGCCTAATTCCTCACGGCCTTTCCAAAAGCTCACAATGAAGAGAATCAACATCAAATTTCATTTGACAATGATTGATAAACTCCACATATTTCAACACAGAAAGCCATAATGAAGGCTTGGCAGTCTTAAAAGAAATTGTCCCAACAGACAGGTGTGCTGCTAACTGATGGAGAAAATCCCAAACTGTAAATGTTCACACATTGTGCAAAGTGATTATTGTGTGACTGAGGCAGAAACCAAAGCAATAATGTTCTACCTTGTCACATTGCAGAGTGCCAGATACCCACTGGGATTGGGATTCCACATTCCAATTCCTACAGGTTCACATCCCACTTAATCCCTTTGGATCCGACCCAAAGGACAACTGTGGATGGGAATTCCCCAAATCTCTCCCCTGTGCTGGCACTGGTTGGCACTTGGTCAAGTTTAGTGCAAGATCGTGAAGTTAATTGTGAAATACACTGTATATATCTCCCAGATGAAACAACTGAACGTTATTAATGACCCTCTTGTTTTACATCATTTTAATTACCTCTGCAGTAATTTTCTTTAAACAGATTAGAAAATAAAGAGAATAATAAGTTGCCTCAAGTGTTTGAAACAACAAATATCAAAGAATTTAAATGAAATTAAAGACTGCCAAGCCTCTGACTATGTGACTGCAATATATCTATTAACAGTACTACTGTCTGAATTTGTCCAAGTTATTTGTAGAGTCTTCCAATAATGTGTTGCCGTTCCTTGTTCAGGGTTTCATCGTTATCTACACAGAACATGATAAATTTACAAGTAAGGGTTAAGGTTATACTGTTGCTCAAACCTTTGGTGTGACCTGAATTGAAATGTCTGATAGATTTTCAAATGCTTTATCTGTCACCTGCCATCCAGCACGTTTTTAATCACTATGTCCCACAGAGGTGTTGTAGGCAGAGCCTACTAGTCGTTCAGAGCTTTCTGTGTGTTCTGTGTAACTTGGTGAGTTTTGTATTGTAAACCATTTTCTGCTGCTTCACCCAGCTGCATGTTCAGCCTCCAATAGCAATAGAAGATAAACATTATGACTGAAAATTGTGTTAAATCAGCAGCTGTGGCCCACTGCATGCCCTTCAGATGGAAGTCACAGTCAAAATAAAATGACTTCATTCAAATTTGTATCTCATCTGTTGTGTGTTTTTATTTAACAAAATGAAATGACGATTTAAAGGTACCAATACTGTGCACCTGTTCATGAGATGGAACAGGCCAACAGGAACTCAATGGGCAGAATGGATTCCTCTGTCTTCCTGATTTCATAATCTGAAACTTAGTAGAAGGGAAACTATTGAACATTATTCACTTTTTCTTGAAATCATCATCTATTTTACACATCATAAGACCATAAAAACAGAATTGAGCCATTTCACCCAAATCATTACAGCAGACCATTCTCTTGTAGGCAGTGAAGTCATAATTCACAAGTGCACACTTTGTGAATCCACAGGTCGACAGCCACAGGAGCAATCATTCGTATTTGTTAATCGATGACACACGATAAAGACTGATCATATTTAGATCATAAAAAGTCCCTAAAATACAGGAGCAGAATTAGCCAATTTGGCCCATGGCGTCTATTTCATCATGGCTAATCCAATTTTCCTCTCAGCTCCAGTCCCGTATCCCTTCATGCCCTGCCCAATCAAGAATCAATCCACCTCTGCCTTAAATATACATAAAGACTTGGGCTCCACAGCTGCCTGTGGCAAAGAATTCCACAGATTCACCACTCTGGCTAAAGAAATTCCTCATCTCTGTTTTAAAGTGGCATCCCTCTATTCCGAGGCTGCTTCCTCTGGTCTCAGACTTTCCCACCATAGGAAACATCCTCTCTACATCCTCTCTATCAAGGTCTTTCACTTTTCAATAGGTTTCAATGAGCTCACCCCTCATTCTTCTGAATTCCAGTGAATACAGGCCCAGAGCCATCATACGCTCTTCATATGACAAGCTGTAGAATCCTGGAATCATTTTCATCAACCTTCTTTGAACACTCTCCAGTTCTAGCACATCCTTTCTAAGATAAGGGACCCAAACCTGCTCACGATACTCCAAGTGAGGCCTCACCAGTGCTTTATAAAGTCCATAAGACTAGAAGACATAGGAGCAGAATTAGGCCATTTGGCTCATCGAGTCTGCTTCCAGAGGCTGAGCCCCTTTGTCCTAGACTCCACCACCATGGGAAACATCCTTTCCACATCTACTCTGTCTCGGCCTTTAAACATTTCAAGTTTTCAATGAGATCTCCCCTCATCCTTCTGAATACCAGTGAGTACAGACCCAGAGCTATCAGATTTTCCTTGTATTCCTACTCTTTCATTACCAGAATCGTCCTTATGAACCACCTCTGGACCATCTCCAATACCAGCACATCTTTTAGATGAGGAGCCCAAAAATATTCACAATAGTCAAGGTGAGGCCTCACTAGTGCCTTATAAAGCCTCCACATCACATCCCTGCTCTTGTATTCTAGACCTCTTGAAATGAATGCGAACATTGCATTTGCCTTCTTCACCACCAACTCAACCTGCAATTTAACTTTCAGGTTGTTTTGCACAAGGACTCCCCAGTCAGTCTGAATCTCAGATTTTTGGATTTTCTCCCCATTTAGAAAACAGTCTGCACATTTATTTCTTCGAGCAAAGTGCATGACTATGCATGCTCCAACATTATATTTCATTTGCCACTCTCTACCCATTCTCCTAATCTGTCTAAGAACTTATGCATCCTTTTTCCTCAACACTAACTGCCCCTTCACCAATCTTCATATCATCTGCAAAACTGGCAACAAAGCCATCTATTCCATCATCTAAATAATTGCTGTACAGCGTAAAAGGCGTGGGCCCAACATCGACCCTCAAGGAACAAGTCATTGGCAGCCAACCAGAAAAGAATCCTTTTATTCCCGCTCACTGCCTCCTACCAATCAGCCAATGCTCTGACCATGTTAGTAACTTTCCTGTAATACCATGGGCCCTTAACTTGGTAAGCAGTCTCATGTGTGGCACACTGTCAAAGGCCTTCTGAAAATCCAAATCTACAACATGCACTGCATCCCTTTCATCTATCCTACTTGTAATCTCCTCAAAGAGTTCCAACATGTTCGGCAGGCAGGATTTTCCCTGAAGGAAACCATGCTGATTTTGTCCTATCTTGTCCTGTGTCACAAAATACTCCATCACCTCATCCTTAACAATTGACTCCATCATCTTCCCAACCACTGACGTCAAGCTAACTGGTCTATAATTTCCTTCCTGCTGCCTTCCTCCTTTCTTAAAGAGTGGAGTGAATTTTGCAATTTTCCAGTCCTTTGGTACCATGCCAGAGTCCAATGATTTTAGAAAGAACTTTACTAATGCTTCCACAGTCTCCACTGCTACCTCTTTCAGAACCCTAGGGTGCAGTTCATCTGGTCCTGGTGACTTATGCGCCCTTAGGTCTTACAGTTTTTTCAGCACCTCCTTCCTTGTAATAGTAACTGCACCCACATCTCTTCCCTCACACCCTCAACATCAGACACACTGCTAGTGTCAACGTTATATCCTTGATATAATACTCTAGTCCTTTTGAAATGAATGCTAACATTCCATTTGACTTCCTCACCACAGACTCAACCTGCAAATTAACCTTCAGGGAATCCTGTACAAGGACTCCCAGGTCCCCTTGCGCTTCAGATTTTTTTTGTAGTTTCTCTCCATTTAGAAAGCAGTCAACCCTTTCTTTTCTTCGATGAAAATGCATGACCGTACAGTTCCTGACACTGTATTCCATCTGCCATTTCTTTCCCCATTCTTCTAATCTGTCTGAATCCTCCTGTAGCCTCTCTAATTCCTCAAAACAATCTGTCCCTCCACCTACCTTCATATCATCTGCAAACTTTGCATCAGAGCCATCAATTCAATCATCCAAATCATTGACATAAAATGTAAAAAGAATTGGACCCAAAACAGTCCCCTGTTGAACACCACCAATCAGCTCTCCTGCAATACCATCAGCTCTTGCTTCTTGTGGGACACATTGATAAAGGACTTCTGAAAATCCAAATACTGTACACAAAATGAACCAATTCTCCTTTATCTATCCTAACATAGAAACATAGAAAACCTACAGCACAATACAGGCCCTTTGGCCCACAATGCTGTGCCAAACATGTCCTTACCTCAGAACTAAGGCCTCCCCCGCTATCCAAAAGTAGAGCGTTCCTATGAAACCTTTCATAAGCCAAAATGGTGTAAAGCTAAGAAGCAATTACCATTAATTTATATGCAAAAATTTTTTGAGTGTTCCCAACCCCAAAAAAATAACCTACCATATCATACCAAATAGCACATAAAACCTAAAATAACACTAACATATAGTAAAAGCAGGAATGATATGATAAATACACGGTCTATATAAAGTAGAAATAATGTATGTACAGTGTAGTTTCACTTACCAGAATCAGGAAGATTTAGACAAAACCAATCTGTAGAAAAAAATCAGCACGTACACGCATGCACACACACCCGCCCATGCAAGGCTTCACAGTCATGGTAGTCTTTCTCAGGGTAAACACAAGTTTGAAGCAGGCGCCTTTTTTCATAAATGCAAAAATCCTCTTCGGATTTCTTTTGGTTAGCGAAAACAGGCACTAATGTAGGTCTTTCATAAAAGCAAACTGGCGTAAAGTGAACTTTCGTAAAGCGGGGGCACCTGTACCTAGGCTTACTCATAGACCTCTATTTTTCTAAGCTCCATGTATCCATGTAGGAGTCTCTTAAAAGACCCTATCGTTTCCGCCTTCAACACCACTGCCGGCAGCCCATTCCATGCACTCACCACTCTCCATAAAAAACTTACCCCTAACATCTCCTCTGTTCCTATTCCCCAGCACCTTAAACTGGGTACTCTTGTGGCAGCCATTTCAGCCCTGGATAAAAGCCTCTGACTACCCACACGATCAATGCCTCTCATTATCTTGTACACCTCTATCAGGTCATCTCTCTTCTTCCGTCGCTCCAAGGAGAAAAGGCCGAGTTCACTCAACCTATTCTTATAAGGCATGCTCCCCAAGATCCCTCTGATCCTCCACACTGTCAAGAGTCCTACCATTAATGCTATATTCTGCCATCATATTTGAGATACGAAAATGAACCACCTCACACTTATCTGTGTTGAACTCCATCTGCCACTTCTGAGCCCAGTTTTGCATCCTATTAATGTCCCGCTGTAACCGCTGACAACCCTCCACACTATCCACAACACCCCCAACCTATGTAATCAGCAAATTTACTAACCCATCCCTCCACTTCGTCATCCAAGTCATTTATAAAAATCACAAAGAGAAGGGGTCCCAGAACACATCCCTGAGGCACACCATTGGTCAACGACCTTCATGCAGAATATACATTTACCTTCTGTAGGCAAGCCAATTCTGGATCCACAAAGCAATGTCCCATTGGATCCCATGCCTCCTTACTTTCTCAATAAACCTTGCATAGGGTACCTTTTCAAATGCCTTGCATTTGAATCCATATACACTACATCTATGTCTCTACCTTCATCAACGTGTTTTAGTCACGTCCGCAAAAAATTCCATCAGGTTTGCAAGCCATGACCTGCCCTTGACAAAACCATGCTGACTATTTCTAGTCATATTATGCCTCCCCAAATGTTCATAAGTCCTGCTTCTCAGGATCTCCTTCAACAACTTACCAACCATTGAAGTAAGACTCACTGGTCTATGATTTCCTGGGCTATCTCTACTCCTTTTCTTGAATAAGGGAACAACATCCTCAAACCTCCAATTCTCCAGAACCTCGCCTGTCCTCATTGATGATGTAAGACTCACTAAAGGCTCAGCAATCTCCTTCCTCGCTTCCCACAGTAACCTGGAGTACATCCCATCCAGTCCCAGAGACTTATCCAACTTGATGCTTTCCAAAAGCTCCAGCACATCCTCTTTCTTAACAGCTACATGCTCAAGCTTTTCAGTCTGCTGTAAGTCATCCCTACAATCACCAAGATCCTTTTCCATAGTGAATACTGAAGCAAAGTATTCATTAAGTACCCCTACCATCTCCTCCGGTCTCATACACACTTTTCCACTATCACACTTCATAGGTCCTATTCTTTCACGTCTTATCCTCTTGCTCTTCACATACTTGTAGAATGCCTTGAGGTTTTCCTTAATCCTGCCCGTCAAGGCCTTCTCATGGCCCCTTCTGTCTCACCTTCCTGCTAGCCTTATAATCTTCTAGATCTCTATCATTACCTAGTTTTTTGTACCTTTCATAAGCTCTTCTTTTCTTCTTGACCAGATTTACAACAGCCTTTGTACACCACAGGTCCTGTACCCTACCATCCTTTCCGTCTCATTGGAATGTATCTACACAGAACCCCACGCAATTATCCCCTGAACATTTGCCACATTTCTTCTGTATGTTTCCCTGAAAACATTGGTTCCAATTTATGCTTCCAAGTTCCTGCCCAATAGAAACATAGAAACATAGAAAATAGGTGCAGGAGTAGGCCCTTCGGCCCTTTGAGCCTGCACCGCCATTCAGTATGATCATGGCTGATCATCCAACTCAGAACCCTGTACCTGCTTTCTTTCCATACCCCCCGATCCCTTTAGCCACAAGGGCCATATCTAACTTCCTCTTAAATATAGCCAATGAACCGGCCTCAACTGTTTCCTGTGGCAGAGAATTCCACAGATTCACCACTCTCTGTGTGAAGAAGTTTTTCCTCATCTCAGTCCTAAAAGGCTTCCCCTTTATCCTTAAACTGTGACCCCTTGTTCTGGACTTCCCCAACATCAGAAACAATCTTCCTGCATCTTGCCTGTACAATCTCTTTAGAATTTTATACGTTTCAATAAGATCCCCCCTCAATCTTCTAAATTCCAGTGAGTATAAGCCTAGTCGATCCAGCCTTTCTTCATCTGAAAGTCCTGCCATCCCAGGAATCAATCTGGTGAACCTTCTTTGTACTCCCTCTATGGCAAGAATGTCTTTCCTCAGATTAGGGGACCAAAACTGCACACAATACTCTAGGTGCGATCTCACCAAGGCCTTGTACAGCTGCAGTAGAACCTCCCTGCTCCTGTACTCAAATCCTTTTGCTATGAATGCCAACATACCATTTGCCTTTTTCACCGCCTGCTGTACCTGCATGCCCACCTTCAATGACTGGTGTACAGTGACACCCAGGTCTCGTTGCACCTCCCCTTTTCCTAATCGGCCACCATTCAGGTAATAATCTGTTTTCCTGTTCTTGCAACCAAAGTGGATAACCTCATATTTATCCACATTAAATTGCATCTGCCATGAATTTGCCCACTCACCTAACCTATCCAAGTCACCCTGCATCCTCTTAGCATCCTCCTCACAGCTAACACCACCACCCAGCTTTGTGTCATTCTCAAACTTGGAGATGCTACATTTAATTCCCTCGTCTAAATCATTAATATATATTGTAAACAAATGGGGTCCCAGCACTGAGCCTTACGGTACCCCACTAGTCACTGCCTGCCATCCTGAAAAGGTCCCATTTACTCCCACTCTTTGCTTCCTGTCTGCCAACCAATTCTCTATCCACATCAACACCATACCCCCAATACTGTGTGCTTTAAGTTTGCACACTAATCTCCTGTGTGGGACCTTGTCAAAAGCCTTTTGAAAATCTAAATATACCACATCCACTGGCTCTCCCCTATCCACTCTACTAGTTACATCTTCAAAAAATTCTATAAGATTTGTCAGACATGATTTTCCTTTCACAAATCCATACTGACTTTGTCCGACGATTTCACCTCTTTCCAAATGTGCTGTTATCACATCTTTGATAACCGACTCTAGCATTTTCCCCACCACCGATGTCAGACTAACCGGTCTATAATTCCCTGGTTTCTCTCTCCCTCCTTTTATAAAAAGTGGGGTTACATTAGCCACCCTCCAATCCTCAGGAACTAATCCAGAATCTAAGGAGTTTTGAAAAATTATCACTAATGCATCCACTATTTCTTGGGCTACTTCCTTAAGCACTCTGGGATGCAGACCATCTGGCCCTGGGGATTTATCTGTCTTTAATCCCTTCAATTTACATAACACCACTTCCCTACTAACATGTATTTCCCTCAGTTCCTCCATCTCACTAGACCCTCGGTTTCTTACTATTTCCCGAAGATTATTTATGTCCTCTTTAGTGAAGACAAAACCAAAGTAGTTATTCAATTGGTCTGCCATGTCTTTGTTCCCTGTGATCAATTCACCTGTTTCTGACTGTAAGGGACCTACATTTGTCTTGACCAATCTTTTTCTTTTCAAATATCTATAAAAGCTTTTACAGTCAGTTTTTATGTTCCCTGCCAGCTTTCTCTCATAATCTTTTTTCCCTTTCCTAATTAAGCCCTTTGTCCTCCTCTGCTGGTCTCTGAAATTCTCCCTGTCCTCAGGTGTGGCACTTTTTTTTGCTAATTTATATGTTTCTTCTTTGGACTTGATACTATCCCTAATTTCCCTCGTCAGCCACGGGTGCACTAACTTCCCTGGTTTATTCTTTTGCCAAACTGGGATGAACAATTGTTGTAGTTCATCCATGCGATCTTTAAATGCTTGCCATTGCATATCCACCGTCAACTCTTTAAGTATCATTTGCCAGTCTATCTTAGCTAATTCACATCTCATACCTTCAAAGTTACCCTTCTTTAAGTTCAGAACCTTTGTTTCTGAATTAACTATGTCACTCTCCATCTTAATTGCTCCATCTGATTGCAACATATAAGATTATTAAGGGATTGGACAAGATAGAAGCAGGAAATATGTTCCAGATGCTGGGAGAGTCCAGTACCAGAGGGCATGGTTTAAGAATAAGGGGTAGGTCATTTAGGACACAGTTAAGGAAAAACTTCTTCTCCCAGAAAGTTGTGGGGGTGTGGAATGCACTGCCTCAGAAGGCAGTGGAGGCAAATTCTCTGGATGCTTTCAAGAAGGAGCTAGATAGGTATATTATGGATAGGAGGAATCAAGGGATATGGGAACAAGGCAGGAACTGGGTATTGATAGTAGATGATCAGCCATGATCTCAGAATGGCAATGCAGGCTCGAAGGGCCGAATGGTCAACTTCTGCACCTATTGTCTATTAATGAAGAATTCCACCATATTATGGTCACTCTTACCCAAGGGGCCTCGCATGACAAGATTGCTAACTAACCCTTCCTCATTGCACAATACCCAATCTAGAATGGCCTGCTCTCTAGTTGGTTCCTCGACATGTTGGTTCAGAAAACCATCCCGCATACATTCCAAGAAATCCTCTTCATCAGCACCCTTACTAATTTGGTTCACCCAATCTATATGTAGATTGAAGTCACCCATTATAACTACCGTTCCTTTATTGCACGCATTTCTAATTTCCTGTTTAATGCCATCCCCAACCTCGCTGTTAGGTGGCCTGTACACAACTCCCACCAGCGTTTTCTGCCCCTTAGTGTTACGCAGCTCTACCCATATCAATTCCACATCCTCCAGGCTAATGTCCTTCCTTTCTATTGCATTAATCTCCTCTCTAACCAGCAACGCTACCCCACCTCCTTTTCTTTCCTGTCTATCCCTCCTGAATATTGAATATCCCTGGATGTTGAGCTCCCATCCTTGGTCACCCTGGAGCCATGTCTCTGTGATCCCAACTATATCATATTCATTAATAACTATCTGCACATTCAATTCATCCACCTTGTTACGAATGCTCCTCGCATTGACACACAAAGCCTTCAGGCTTGTTTTTACAACACCCTTAGCCTTTACACAATTATGTTGAAAAGTGGCTCTTTTTGCTTTTTGCCCTGGATTTGCCTGCCTGCCACTTTTACTTTTCACCTTACTACTTTTTGCTTCTACCCTCATTTTACACCTCTCTGTCTCTCTGCACTTGTTCCCATCCCCCTGCCACATTAGTTTAAATCCTCCTGAACAGCAGTAGCAAACGATCCCCCTAGGACATTGGTTCCAGTCCAGCCCAGGTGCAGACCGTCCTGTTTATACCGGTCCCATCTCCCCCAGAACTGGTTCCAATGCCCCAGAAATTTGAATCCCTCCCCCTTGCACCATTTTTCAAGCCACTTATTCATCTGAAATATCCTCCTATTTCTACTCTGACTAGCACATGGCTCTGATAGTAATCCAGAGATTATTACCTTTGTGGTCCTACTTTTTAGTTTATCTCCTAACTCCCTAAATTCACCTTTTAGGACCTCATCCCATTTCTTACCTATATCGTTGGTACCTACGTGCACCACAACCACTGGCTGTTCACCCTCCCATTCCAGAATGTCCTGCAGCCGCTCAGAGACATCCTTGACCCTTGTACCAGGGAGGCAACGTACCATCCTGGAGTCTCGTTTGCGGCTGCAGTAATGCTTATCTATTCCCCTTACAATTGAATCCCCTAGTTTCATATTTCCCCTTACTCCAATTAAACATTTCACTAAGTTATCTGTTCCTATCCCTTTCCAATGCTATGGTAAAGGAGATAAAATTGTGATCACTATCTCCAAAATGTTCTCCCACTGAAAGACCTGACACCTGACCAGGTTCAATTCCCAATACCAAATCAAGTACAGCCTCTCCTCCTGTAGGCTTATACACCTAACAAACTCCACCCCATCTAAACCCCTTGCTCTAGGGAGATGCCAATCAATATTTGGGAAATTAAAATCTCCCACAACAACCCTGTTATTATTAATTCTTTCCAGAATCTGTCTCCCTATCTGGTCCTTGATATTCCTGTTACGATTATGTGGTCTATTAAAAACACCCAGTGGAGTTATTGACCCCTTCCTGTTCCTAATCTCCACCCACAGAAACCCTGTAGACAATCCCTCCAGGACTTCCACCTGTTCTGCAGCTATGACACTATCTCTGATCAACAGTGCCATGCCCCCACCTCTTTTGCCTCCCTTCCTGTCCTTTCTGCATCTAAAGCCTAGCACTTGAAGTAGCCATTCCTGCCCCTGCACCATCCAAGTCTCTGTAATGGCCACAACATCATAGCTCCAAGTACT
The DNA here is from genome assembly GCF_030144855.1 of Hypanus sabinus. Taxonomy (NCBI): domain Eukaryota; kingdom Metazoa; phylum Chordata; class Chondrichthyes; order Myliobatiformes; family Dasyatidae; genus Hypanus; species Hypanus sabinus. The sequence continues at coordinate 108,214,704 of NC_082719.1, forward strand.
GATCCACGCTCTAAGCTCATCTGCTTTGTTCATAATACTTCTCGCATTAAAGTAGACACAGCTCAAACCTTTGGTCTGAGCGCATCCCTTCTCTATCACCTGCCTATCCTTCCTTTCGCGCTGTTTCCAATCTTTCTGTATTTGTGAGCCAACCTCCCTTTCCTCTGTCACTTCAGTTCAGTTCCCACTCCCCAGCAATTCTAGTGTAAACTCTCCCCAACAGCCTGAGCAAACCTCCCTGCAAGGATCCTGCAGGATCCATATCCTGCTTGTTATTTCTTCAAAGAAAGCCAACTGATATGTCAGGCAAGATTTTCCCTTGAAATCGACTCCAGCATCTTCACAACCACTGAGGTCAGATTAACTGGCCTATAGTTTCCTTTCTTCTGCCTCTCCCCTCTTGACAAATGCGGTGATATTTGTCTTCCAGAACTATTCCAGAATCTAGTGATTCTTGAAGATTTATTACTCCACAAGCTCTTCAGTCATCTCTTTCAGAACCCTAGGGTGTACATTATCTGGTCCAGATGACTTAGCTACCTTCAGATATCTGTTGCCCAAGAACCTTCATTCTAATTATGGTAACTTCACACACTTCATGACCCTGGACTCTTGTGAAGATTGTTGCAAAATACTTATTCAGTTCATCTGCCATTTCATTGTCCCCCATTATTACCTCTCCAGGATAATTTTCTCGTGGTCCCATATCCACTCTCACATTTTTTTTTCACACTTTATGTATCTGAAGAAAATTTTGGTACACTCTTTAATATTATTGGCTAGCTTACTTTCATATTCCATCTTTACCTTCTTAATGACATTTTAGTTGTCCTCTGTTAGTTTTTAAGAACTTCATACATCTCTAACTTCCCACTATTTTTGCTCTATTGTATGCCCTCTCTTTAGCTTTTATGTTGGCTTCGACTTCTCTTGTTAGCCATGGTTGTGTAATGTTACCTTTAGAATGCCTCTTCCTCTTTGGGATGTCTATATCCCGTGCCTTCCGAATTGCTTCCAGAAATTCCAGCCATTACTGCTCTGTCATCATCCCTGTCAGTGTTCTTTTCCAATCAATTCTCGCCAACTCCTCTCTCATGCCTCTGTTATTCCCCTTACTCCACTGTAATACTGATACATCTGACTTTAGCTTCACATTCACAAAACTCAGGGTGAATTCAATCATATGATGATCACTTGCCCCAGAAGGCTCTTTGATCTTAAGATCTCTAATCATTCCGGGTCATTACACAGCACATAATTGAGAATAGCCGAGACCCGAATGGGCTTGACCATGAGCTGCTCTAAACGGTCATCTCTCAGACACTCTAGAAATTCCTCCTCCTGGAACCCAGCACCAACCTGATTTTTCCAATCTACCTGCACATTGAAATCCCCCATGACTATTGTAACATTGCCCTTTTGGCTTGCTTTTCTATCTCCCACTGTAATTTGTAGAACACATCCTCACTATGAACTGCAGGTGAAAGCAGTCAGAAGTTGCATGGAAGGGAGGCAGAGGGGAGACATGGTTCTACTGGGAAAGAATGGCAACAAATGAATAAAACGTAGAAAACCTACAGCACAATACAGGCCCTTCGGCCCACAATGTTGTGCTGAACATGTCCCTACCCTAGAAATTACTAGGCTGACCCACAGCCCTCTATTTTTCCAAGCTCCATGTACCTATCCAGAAGTCTCTTAAAATACTCTATCGTACCCCTCTCCACCACCTTTGCTGCCCATTCCATGCACTCACCACTCTTTGAGTAAAAAATTTACCCCTGACATCTCCTCTGTACCTGCTCCCCAGCACCTTAAACCTGTGTCCTCTTGTGGCAACTGTTTCAGCCCTGGGAAAAAGCCTCTGACTATCCACATGATCAATGCCTCTCAACATCTTATACACCTCTATCAGGTCACCTCTCATCCTCCGTAGCTCTAAGGAGAAAAGGCTGAGTTCACTCAACCTATTCTCATAAGGCATGCTCCCCAATCCAGGTAACATCCTTGTAAATCTCCTCTGCACCCTTTCTATGGCTTCCACATCCTTCCTGTGGTGAGGCGACCAAAACTGAACACTGTACTCCATGGGGGTCTGACCAGGGCCCTATATAGCTGCAACATTAACTTTCAGCTCTTAAACTCAATTTCACAGTTGATGAAGGCCAATGCACCGTACGCCTTCTTAACCACTGAGTCAACCTGTGCAGCTGCTTTGAGCGTCCTATGGACTCAGACCCCAAGATCCCTCTGATCCTCCACACTGTCAAGAGTCTTACCATTAATACTATATTCTGCCATCATATTTGACCACTTCACACTTATCTGCATTGAACTCCATCTGCCGCTTCTCAGCCCAGTTTTGCATCCTATCAATGTCCCACTGTAACCTCGGACAGCCTTCCACACTATTCACAACACCTTCAACCTTTGTGTCATTAGTAAACTTACTAACCCATCCCTTCACTTCCTCATCCAGGTCATTTATAAAAATCACGAAGAGAAGGGTCCCAGAACAGATCCCTGTGTCACTCCACTGGTCACCGACCTCCACACAGAATATGACCCGTCTACAACCACTATTTGCCTTCTGTGGGCAAGACAATTCTCAATCCACAAAGCAATGTCCCCTTGGATCCCATGCCTCATTACTTTCTCAATAAGCCTTGCATGGGGTACCTTATCAAATGCCTTGCTGAAATCCATTTAAACTACATCTACGGCTCTACCTTCATCAATGTGTTTAGTCACATCTTCAAAAAGTTCAATCAGGCTCATAAGGCACGACCTACCCTTGACAGATCCGTGCTGACTATTCCTAATTACATTATAACTCTCCTGTTACGTACCCTTGTCACGTGACGGGTGTTGAAGCTATACTGGACTTGAGGTAATGATCTTGTGATGGTGGAGTGATGTCATTTTCCTGCCAGTAGAGGTCATGTGACAGGTTTTTTTTACAGGGTATAAAAGGAGGACCCCTCCCTGTGAGGAGGGGCAGTTCGTGGCTGGATTTGCCATGTTGACTTCATGCCACTGCGTGATTTAATATTATGACACAGTTTAGTTGAAAAATGGAGTTTATCTAATGCCTAAAGTTTAAAAGGTCATTGCCAGCAGTTTCTTTATAATACTGCTAGTTGAGAATCAGTGGAAAGTGAAGATTGGATTTTAGGAGTTAAAGGATCGAGGAAAGTCGATTTCAACGGTGAAACAGGTTCGACCTTGTTTGATCCTCAATCGGAAGGAATTCGTTGACTGTGTCTGTGTTAATCCCTGTGAATAGCAGAAAGGATTGGGAACAGTTTTGTAAACGAAAGGTCAGTGCCTTTAAGCCGTTTCTTTTTCCATTTCCGTAAATTCTTCGTGGGAAAAGTATAGTTCAACTGGGAACTGAAGCAAGACGACGTGAAAGAGAATTTAAATCATCTTAAAAAGTCTCTCCTTAAATGGACTGTAAGAATTTTGAACTTTTGCAATACTACTTTGAAGAACTGTTTTTGCAACATCACTTTAAGAACTGTTTAAGCTTCATTGCTTTAAGAACTGTTCAAGCTGCCGCACAGCAGTTGATATCCGGTTACATTAGTGATTTGTTTACTTTTGGGGGGTTTGTTTTTCAGTGTTTAATAAATGTTTTATTGGTTATAAAAACCCCAGCCTCACTCATATATTTATTGTTGCTTAGTCCGTAACACTCCAAATGTTCATAAATCCTGCCTCCCAGGATCTTCTCCATCAACTTACCAACCACTGAAGTAAGACTCACTGGTCTATAATTTCCTGGGCTATCTCTACTCCCTTTCTTGAATAAAGGAACAACATTCCAATCCTCTTGAACCTCTCCCATCCCTATTGATGATGCAAAGATCATCTCCAGAGGCTCAACAATCTCCTCCCTCACCCCCCCCCCCCCAACACAGTAGCCTGGGGTATATCTCATTCGGGCCCAGCGAAGATCAGAAGATGTTGAATCCTTGTAGGTTGAGTTAAGAAATTGTAAAGAAAACAGAACTCTGATAGCATTTATATACAGGTCTCCCAACAGTAGCTGGAATGTGGACCACAGATTATGGGAAATAGAAAAGGCATGTTAAAAGGGCAATGTTATGATAGTCATGGGAGATTTTAACATGTAGGTCGATTGGGAAAATCAGGTTGGTAACGGATCTCAATAAAGTGAGTTTGTTGAATGTCTATGAGATGGCTCTTTAGAGCAGTTTGTCGTTGAGCCTACCAGGGGATCAGCTACACTGGATTGGGTGTTGTGTAATGAATGAAGGTAATTAGGGAGCTTAAGATAAAGAACCCTTAGGAGGCAGTGATCACAATAAGATTGAGTTCAACTCGAAATTGAAAGTAACGTCTGATGTAGCAACATTTCAGTGGAGTAAAGGACATTAGTTGTATGAGAGAGAGGTTGGCCAAAGTAACTTGGAAGGAGTTGCTGGAAGGGATGACAGCAGATTAGCAATGACATAAGTTTCTGGGGAAAATGAGGAAAATGCAGTATAGGTGTTTTCCAAAAACAAATAAATACTCAAATGGCAAAATAGTACAACTGTGGCTGACACTGGAAGTCAATACTAAAGTAAAAACAAAAGAGAGAGCATACCACAAAGCAGAAATTAGTGGGAGGACAGGAGATTGGGAAGCTTTCAAAACCCTACAGAGAACAACTAAAAGAATCATCAGGAGGGAAAAGATGAAATATGAAAGCAAGCTAGCAAACAATATCAGAGTGGATAGTAAAAGCTATTTCAAGTACAATGTATAAATAATAAAAGGGAGATAAGAGTGGATATAGGACCACTAAAAAATGAGGTGGAGAAATAATAATGGGAGAGAAGGAAATAACAGATGAATTAAATGAGTATTTTGTATCAGTCTTCACTGTAGAAGATATTAGCAGTGTGCCAGATGTTGAAGGGTGTGAGGGAAGAGGGTGCAGTTACTATTACAAGGGAGATGTTGCTGAAAACACTTAAAGTACACAAGTCACCCAGACCAGATGAACTGCATCCGAGGGTTCTGAAAGAGGTAGTGGAGATTGTGGAGGGAAGAGCAATGATCTTTCAAAAATTGTTGGACTCTGGCATGGTGCCAGAGGACTGGAAAATTGCAAACGTAACTCCACTCTTTAAGGAGGAAGGCAGCAGAAAGGAAATTAAAGACCAGTTAGCCCAGGCATGGGCAAACTACGGCCCGCGGGCCATATGCGGCCCGTTAAGCTTTTTAATCCGGCCCGCAGAACTTGATGAAATTATATTAATAAACCTTGTTAATGTTTTTTTCCCGCAATTCTGGCATTTTCCCAATAGATGACGCACTCTATATACATTGACCTTTGTTGAGGTGCAGCGTATTACTCCACTTTTGCGCTTTACTCTTTGTTCGGCTCGACCTATTTGTGTGAACAGACGTTCAGCATCATGAACATCAACAAAGCCAGCCACAGATCCAAGTTAACTGACCAACACCTCGGATCCATCCTGAGAATCGCCACAACAAAACTAAATCCAGACTTTGATGCGCTGGCTAAAAAGGGAGACCAACAACGCTGTTCCCACTGAAATTAAAAATAAGTTTCTTCGTTGTGTTATGTAAAAAATGCATTTGAAAATATTTTTTTCAATAAGCCTTACATGTTACATGTCATTTCTGTTAAGTGATGGACATGAGTAGTGCGCAGGTGCACGTATGTTCTCAAAAAAGAAATGCGCTCCAGATCAAATAACGCGCTCCGCATACTAGCGCGCTGTCACTGTTCTGTCTGTGCTAGTCGTTGTTGAGTTTTGGCACAGGGGACAATTGAATAAGAAGGAGCAGGACAAGTAGACCTGCATCTCCTACCGTTTTTGAAATAAAGACAGTCAGGAGGAGAGTGATGATGATAATATCTTGAAGGATAACAGAATTTTCAGTGCTTTAAAATAATAACTGTTACTATTAAAAAAAGCTGTATTTTATTCATTTAATTTTCAGTGTTTTAAAAGTCATTTCAATAAATAGCTAAATACCATGGGACTTCAAAGACAGATATTTTGTTGTAATGCATTTGTTCATTTTCAATTGAAATTAAAGCACATGATTTCTACATATCCCATGATATTTTAATTTCTCTTATGAGGTGTATTACCAAAACACTCCGTCCATCTGCTCCTGGTCCGGCCCCCTCTCAAATTTTAGAACCCTTTGTGGCCCACAAGTCAAAAAGTTTGCCCACCCCTGAGTTAGCCTGACTTCAGTGGTTGGGAAGATATTTGAGTTAATTGTTGAGGATGAGCTGATGGAGTACTTGGTGACTCAGGACAAGATAATATAAAGTCACCATGGTTTCCATCAGGGAAAATCCTGCCTGACAAATCTGTTGGAATTATTTGAAGGGATTACAAGTAAGATAGATAAAGGGGATGCAGTGGATGTTGTATATTTGGACTTTCAGAAGACCTTTGACAATGTGCCACACATGAGGACGCTTACCAAGTTAGGAGCCCATGGTATTACAGGAAAATTACTAACGTGGTTAGAGCATTGGCTGATTAGTAGGAAGCAGTGAGTGGGAATAAAACGATCGTTTTCTGGTTAACTGCCAGTGACTAGTGGTGTTCCACAGGGGTCGGTGTTGGGACCACTTTTAATGATGTATATCAATGATATAGATGATGGAATAGATGGCTTTCTTGCCAAGTTTGCAGATGATACCAAATTTGGTGGAGGGGCAGGTAGTGTTGAGGAAACAGATACGATGCAGAAAGACTTGGACAGAATATGAGAACGGGCAAGAAAGTGGCAAATGAAATACAATGTTGTAAAATGCATGGTCATGCACTTTGGTAGTAGAAATAAATATGCGGACTATTTTCTAAATGGGGAGAAGACCCAGGAACCTGAGATGCAGTGGGACTTGGGAGTCCTTGTGCATAACACCCTGGAGGTAAACTTGCATGTTGATTTGGGTGAGGAAGGCAAATGCCATGTTAGCATTCATTTCAAGAGGCCTAGAGTACAAGAGCAAGGATATGATGACTTACCTTAAGTATCGTGAACAGTTTTGGGCCCCTCATCTTAGAAAAGATGTGCTGCCATTGGAGAGGGTGCAGAGGAGGTTCACAGGGATGATTCCAGGAATGAAAGGGTTATCATACGAGGAACGCCTGATGGCTCTGGGTCTGTACTCGCTGGAATTCAGAAAAATTGGGGGGTTGGGGCAGAATCGCATTGAAACATTTCATATGTTGAAAGGCCTAGACAGAGTAGATGTGGAAGGGATGTTTCCCATGGTGGGAGAGTTTAGGACAAGAGGGCACAGCCTCAGGATAGGGGGGTGCCCTTTCAAAACAGAGATGCAGAGAAATTTATTTAGCTAAAGGGTGGTGAATTTGTGGAACTCGTTGCCACATGAAGCTGTGGAGACCACCTCATTGGGTGTATTTAAGGCAGAGATTGATAGGTTCTTGATTGGACATGACATCAAAGGTTATGGAGAGAAGGCTGGGAACTGGGGTTGAGGAGATTAAAAAAAGGATCAGCCATGATTGAATGGTGGAGCAACCTTGATGGGTCAGATGGCCTAACACTGTTCCTATGTCTCATGGGCTTATCTATCTTGTCTGCCTTTACAACTCATCCTGTTGACTGTAATTTTTCCCTATCAGCCACCTCTCCTCAAGACACATTGCCTTTTTGTAAACTAGCTACCACATCTTCAGCACTATCATCTGCCTTTCATACTGTACTTCTTGCATTGAAATATACAGAGCTCAGGTCGCTAGTTGTACCAGGCTCAACCTTTTGATTCCCGACTTTGTCTGAAGTCTTACCAACATCTATCTCCACAACCTCTCCACTATATGTTTTGGCACTCTGGTTCCCATCCCTCTGTAACTCTAGTTTAAGCCACATCTTGCAGCATTAACAAACCTTCTCACTAGGATACTAGTCCCCCTTCCAGTTCAGGTTGCATTCTCCCTGGACAAGAGCCCCATGATCCAAACATTTTATGCCCTCCTTCCTACACCAACTCCTTAGCCACATATTAAACTGTATAATCTCCCTAATTCTGGCCTCACTAGCATATGGTACGAGTAGCAATCTTGAGGTCATAACCCTAGAGGTCCTGCCCTTTAACTTAGCACCTACCTGAACTCCCTGTGCAGCATCTCGTCATTCGTCCTACCCTATCATTGGTACCGACATGGACAACTTCTTGCTCTTCACCATCCCACTTAAGAATGCTGAGAACTCAATCCACAATATCCCCAAACATGGCTCCTGGGAGGCAACATACTATCCAGGAATCTCATTCTCACTCACAGAACCTCCTATCTGTTCCCCTAACGAATCCTCTTTCACCATACCATGCCTTTTCTCCCCTCTGTCCTCTGAGTTACAGAGGCAGACAGTGTCAGAGAATCGCTGTAAAGTCATCCCCCCTGACAATATCTAAAGTGATCTACCTGTGGTTGAGGAGGATGGCCACAGGGGTGCTCTGTACTTGCTACTTACCTCTTTCCCCTTTCTGATTATCATGCAGTTTCCTGTGTCCTGCACCTTGGGTGTAACCACCTGTACATATCTATATATCCTGCCCATCACCCCTTCAGCCTCCTGAATGATTCAGAGTTCATTCAGGTCCAGCTCCAGCTCCTTAACACAGATTGTAAGAAGTTGCAGCTGGAAGCAGTTCTCACAGTTGTAGTTGCCAAGGACACTGGAGGTCTCCTTGCCTTCCCACATCTCACAAAAGGAGCATTTCACTATCTTGGCTAGCATACAAAGAAAGGAGAAAAAAAAAACCTTATGGGGCAGGTATTGTTGAGGAAACAGGTAGGCTGCATAAAGACTTAAGACAGATTAGCAGAATGGGCAAAAAAGTGGCAAATGAAATACAATGTTGGAAAATGGATTGTTATGCACTTTGGTAGAAGAAATAAATGTGTGGACTATTTTCTAAGTGGGATCAAAATCCAAAAATCTGAGATACAAAGAGATTTGGGAGTCCTTGTGCAAAACAACCTAAAGGTTAACTTGCAGATGGAGTTGGAATGCAAATATAATGTTAGCATTCATTTCAAGAGGTATTACCCTTCGTCAGGGTCTCGGCCCAAAACGTCAACAGCGCTTCTCCCTATAGATGCTGCCTGGCCTGCTGTGTTCCACCAGCATTTTGTGTGTGTTGTTTGAATTTCTAGCATCTGCAGATTTCCTCGTGTTGGCAACAAGCTATCCATTTCATCATCTACATCATTGACAAATAGCATAAAAAGAAAGACTCCCAACACCAACCCCCACGGAAAACCACTAGTCACTGGCAGCCAACCAGACAAGGATCTTTTTATTCCCACTTGCTGCCCCCTACCAATCAGCCAATTCTCTAACCATGCCAGTAACTTTCTTGAAATACCATTGGCTCTTAAGTTGGTAAGCAGCTTCATGTGTGGCACCTTATCAAAAGCCTTCTTAAAGTCCAAATATACAACATCCATTGTATCCCCTTTATCTATCCTACTTGTAATCTCCTCAAAGAATTTCAACAGGTTCATCAGATGAGATTTTCCTTCTTACCCTGTGTCACCAAGTATTTCATAACCTCATCCTTAACATCTTCCCAACCACTGAGGTCAGGCTAACTGGTCTATAATTTCATTTCTGCTGCCTCCCACCGTTCTTAAAGAATGGAGTGACATTTACGATTTTCCAGTCCTCTGGAACCATGCCAGAATTCAAAGGTTTTTCAAAGATACTAATGCCACCACAATCTCTAATGCTACCTCTTTCAGAACCCTAGGGTGCATCTGGTCCAGGTTACATATGTACCTTTAGGTCTTTCAGCTTTGTACCTTCTCCCTTGTAATAGTAACAACACTCACCACTTCCCTCACACCCATCAACATCTGGCACTCTGCTAGTGTCTTCCACAGTGAAGTCAGATGCAAAATACTCATTTAGTTCATCTGCCATCTCCTTGTCCCCTGTTATTTATCTGGTCTCATTTTCTAGTAGTCCTTTATCCACTTTATATTGTTTGCTAATTTGCTTTCATATTTCATCTTTTCCCTCCAAATGATTCTAGTTGCTGCCTGTAGGTTTTTTTAAAACTTCCTAATGCTCTATTTTCCCATTATTTTTTGCTTTGTTGTATGATCTTTCTTATGCCTTCACATTAGCTTTGACTTCCCTTGTCAGCCATGGTTGTACTATTTTGCCATTTGAGTATTTCTTTGTTTTTGGAATACATCTATCCTGCACCTTCCTACAGCCCATTTCTGTGCTGCAGTGTTGTGACTATTTTGGCCTCTGAACATCTTGGAAAAGTAAGAGAGGCAATGTTGATAAACATGATCTCTTTGTTCCTTAATTTGCTATTGAATTATTCCCATCCTTTTCTCAATAGCAACCAAAGTTGTGTGACAGCACTGTTAGAATTAATGAACACAATAAATAGGATAACATGTGAAACACACTCACAAATATAATAATTTATTTAATTGACAGAACAAAAGAATTCTGCACATTATAGGGCTAAAAAGTGGTTTAATTTACATGAAGCATACAAAACATTCTCATTACAGAAGACATTTGAAGTAGCGGAATAATACATCATCACAACAGTTTATTATAAACTGGGTGGTGCCTTAGTGAGGTATTTGTTCACATGGATCTCTGATGTAAACCTGAGTGGTTTTCATTATCTGGTAACTAGAGTTTACTTAAGGAGATGTTTTCCATTAGAATTACAAACTCATTGCAAGAAAGTTATGTTAATGCAGACCGCGATGTTATCTCATTCATCTGAATCTCATAAACAACAGAAAATACTGAGAAACCATGTGATTCCAATTCTCACTGTGTTAGCTGTCACTGAGTTGGTGGCAGGAAGATGTCCTGCAGTAACACACGGCAAAATATTTCTCAGTCAGCATGGGTCAGTTACAAACAGTTCCATTTTAATGTCTGTTTCCTTTTTGATGTATGAGCTGTGACCTGCCAAGCAGCCACAATCCATTAAACTCTAATTCTGTACAATATTTGAAACTCAATTAAACATATCTGAATCCAACTTTGACCCTACCTGCACAGACTTGATACTGTCCAATCTGAAACATTCATGATTTGAGAATAAGTGCCAGAACCAACCCTAAGGTTGAAATTACCTTTTTCAGTTTGTTAGAAAATGTGAACGCTGGAACATTTCTGAAACACCAACCTGTTTCCTCCTGCACAAATAAACACACTTTATAAATTAAATACTCTTCAAATATGATGACCAAGTTCAGTTCTGGTTGTGAGTGATGCTATTCTTAAAAAATAACAGAATAAGGCAGCATAAATCAATGTTTACATGGGAGTCAATAAAGGAGTTAGATAACTAAGATACTGAGAGGGATTCTTGGAATCTGAACTCTCCATACGGACACTGTTCCCTGGTTCTGGAGAACCCAGGCTCTTCACGTGGACACTGTTCCATGGTTCTGGAGAACCCGGACTCTCCACACGGACACTGTTCCATGGTTCTGGAGAACCCGGACTCTCCACACGGACACTGTTCCACGGTTCTGGAGAACCTGGACTCTTCACGTGGACACTGTTCCATGGTTCTGGAGAACCCGGACTCTCCACACGGACACGGTTCTATGGTTCTGGAGAACCCGGACTCTCCACACGGACACTGCTCCATGGTTCTGGAGAACCCGGACTCTCCACACGGACACTGTTCCATGGTTCTGGAGAATCCGGACTCTCCACACGGACACTGTTCCATGGTTCTGGAGAACCCGGACTCTCCACACGGACACTATTCCATGGTTCTGGAGAACCCGGACTCTCCAAACGGACACTATTCCATGGTTCTGGAGAACCCGGACTCTCCACACGGACACTATTCCATGGTTCTGGAGAACCTGGACTCTCCAAACGGACACTATTCCATGGTTCTGGAGAACCCGGACTCTCCACACGGACACTATTCCATGGTTCTGGAGAACCTGGACTCTCCAAACGGACACTATTCCATGGTTCTGGAGAACCCGGACTCTCCACACGGACACTGTTCCATGGTTCTGGAGAATCCGGACTCCCCACACTAGCACTGTTCCACCACAGTAATTTCCTCAAATTATGTCAGATTCCATAGTTCTGTACTGTCCTCCAAACATACTGTGTCTTTAAAGGCCAAAATCATACATTGTAATTTCTGTTATTTATTCTATTCTGAGAGAAATAACTCCATCAGTAAAGCTGGCAAGTAATCATACCCACATTAGTGGCACTGCCAGAGGATTAATCTGTACAGGATTTGTACCAACTCAGTGGTAGATTGATAGAGGTTTCTGAAGAGACACCCAAGCTGCACCTTGGTTAGCTCACAGCTGTGATCACAACTGGAATGCTGAGTGTAGATCTGAAGCTGTCAGCATGCCCTGTATGGCAACAGCACTCTAATCTGCTGCCCAATTTAATCAGGAGACTGGAACAACTGTGTTATCACAGCATGGTTAGTTAGCACCAAACAACCTGTATTTACAAGAAGGTTTTAAGCAAAACTGTTATTAAGCCAACTTACCTCACTAATAAAAAGCTTCTTAATATACAGGTGAGCATCAGAATTGTGTGTAATAGTGAAGTTTGTAGTGGTAATGTCAACATGTAGAAAATACTGCTCGAACTATTAACTTACTTTAAAGCTGAATACTGGGCCATTGTTAGTAGGCTGGCACAAAGGTCCTTTCACAGTAACATGGTCTTTGTCTCCGTGGTGCCAGAACATGAGTGTGCCTACACACCAACCTCATAGTGGACAAGGTGTAAACAATACATCAAAGGTATGACCAACGTCCACATCAGCCTTCCTCAGATTGGGCACTTCAATGTTTACAGTTATCAAACTGCAGATACGTACAGAAAGCAATGGGAAAGTGTAGCATCCCTGATCATAACAGTGGAGAGACAGAGCTAATGTCTCCTCCCAATGTCTGGAGCCAGGAAAGTGAGTACTGTATCTCCAACATCCTGCATTGACACAATGACTGCCAACACAGACACAACTCCTTCTCAGTACACTGTTGCCTTCCATCACAACTTTATTTTTATCACTTGCTCTGAGATCAGTCCATACCCTTGCTGTTCACTTAATATTAGCTGAATCTCCTACTGCCAGCTTCATTCACCATCTCATCCTGTCACAGATATTCCCTTTGTTCTACCCACCACACCCAGTTCACCACTGACAACAAACTTGGTTTCTTTCTCAGTTCTAACAAAGGGACACTTTAACTGTTTCACTTTCAACAGCTGATTGTTCCTAATATTTTTTATTCTACTGGTAAGTGAAAAAAACATGTTAACTGCATTTTTCTTCACAGTTGCTGGCCTGACTTCTGAATATTCGAACACTTTGTCTTTACTTGTGGAACACAAGTGGAAGATGTGTAATTGTTCTGAGCTGTACACTGATTAAATCAATATACATATATATATAAATGACTTCACATTAATTTGTTAATATATTTGATCTTTTGAAAAGATGTTCATACATCAACAGCTGAGCATTGAAATAAGTATCAGACTTTGACTTCATTATATAAATTCCAAAATATTTATTTTAACTATGATCTTGGCATCCTCACTGGCCATGGGAGTAATACCAGATGATTGAAGAGTGGCAACTGATATTTCTTTGTTGAAGAAAGGGAATACTGATAACCCTGTGAATTATAGACCTATGAGTCTTACCTCAGTGGTGAGCAAACTACTGGAGAAGATTATGAGAGACAGGATTTGCAAGCATTTGGAGAAATGTAGTCTGATTAGAAAGACACAGGAATGATAGAAAAATGGAGGGTTATGTAGGTAGGCATAACATGATGGACTAAAGGGCCTGTAGTGTTCGACGTTTATGAACTAAACATTTCAAAGAATGCAAACCAAATCTACTTATTGTCTAACTTTGCTGAAAGATCAGTATGGGTATGCAGTCCCTTAGGTGCAGCTGTAGAGATATTATGGATTCTGCAGAATACCTTCACTTCTTTGATTCGTTTTGTAAAACAATATACCAGTATTTTTGGTCAATGTGATAATGTTCAAATCTGCTTCCTGCATTGCCTATCATAGAGCGGCAGGAACAAATAATGATAAAAGGTAATTGGTGCGTTATAGTGAGATTAAATGAGTGCATTAGATTGAAAGGAAGAAACAGTCAAATAAAGGACGAGTACACGGATCCCAGGCAATGGAGGCTGTCAGTTTAATCTTGGTGGTGGAGAAACTTTTAAGGAACACCAGTTAAAGAAAAAAAAATTATTGGCACTTACAGAAGAGGATAAGCATAGGGTCTACACAGGGTAAATGCAAGCAGGCTTTTCCCACTGAGTTTGGCTGAGACTACAACTGGTGGTCATGGGTTAAGGGTGAAAGGTGAAATATTTAAGGTAATATGAAACTTTCACTCTGATGGTGGTGAAAGTGTGAACTAAGCTGCCAGCAGCAGTGGTGGATGCAAGCTTGATTTCAATATTTAAGAGAAATTTGTGTAAGTACATGGATGGGAGTGGTATGAAGAGCTGTGGTCCAGCTGCAGGTTGATGGGACTAGACAGAAAAACAAGCTTCCAATGGACTAGAAGGGCCAAAGGCCTGATTTTGTGCTGAAGTACTCTCTGACTCTAAGTTAGGTACACAGCATGGAAATAAGCTATTCAGCCCATCCACCCATGCTGACCAGTGGGCACCCCATCTATTTTAATCCCATAGAGATGATAAGAGACAGCCAGTGGAGATTTATTAAAGACAAATCAATAAGAAGTTTTTGATGTGAAACCAGAGGTTAGTCAATGTCAACTGCGTGGATTTTCAGGAGGCAACTGATAAATTCCAACATGAAAGTTTGCTCTAGATTCCATCTGCATGTAATGAAAATGGTCTTAAAGGCAGCAAGCATAGAGAGGTGCTGAACTATCGAGTGAGGATGGAACTCAGTGCCACCCTTTAGTGGTCAGTGTTAGGAACACTACTTTTCATTCCGTAGTTTATTGATTTTGATATGGTGTGCAGGGCAACATCTCCACGTGATGTTTCAGACTGTGCAAGTATGGTAGTGATGAAGGAGAAGACATTACATTTCTAGTTGGCAGACAAGCTAAGTGAATGGGCAGGCAAAATGCAAACAAACTTAACCCAGAGGTGTGTGAAATGATATCGTACTTTGGCAAAAAGTATAGAGACAATAGTTGTGAACAGAGGGACCAGTTGTATGTGTTCACCCATCCTTGAAAGTAGCATGACATGATGGAGTATTCATTTGTCCATTCGTTTGTCTGTTTATTTATTTAGCGACACAGCACAGAGTTGGTCTTTCCGGCCTTTCGACATGCCACCCCACCAACCCCGATCAACTCTGATCTATTCACAGGACAATTTACAATGATCAATTAACCTACCAGGTATGTCTTTGGACTGTGGGAGGAAACTGGAATAGCCAGAGAAAATCCATGCACCCCACTGGGAGGACACAGAAAGCTGTTACAGGATAGCATAGGAATTGAACTCGGAACTCCAGAACAGTCCGAGCTGTAATAACATTGTGCTATGCTACCATGGCATTGCGTTCATAGAAATGAATAAACAGTTAGTGTTTTGGGCCAAATCCCAATGTCTTGATGAAAGGTCTCGGCCCAAAATGTTGATTGTTTCTTCCCTTCCACAGATACTGCCTGACCTGCTGTGTTCCTCCGGGGGGGGGGGGGGGGCACGTGTGTGTGTGCGTGCGTGTTTTAAAACATACCCACATTACAAACAGGGGATGCTGGTGATTTTAAAGTACATAGAGATGGATGGATACCTGGGGCCCAACCAAGCATATGCTAGAACTCTTCAAAAAGATAGGGAAAGAATGACAGGGCCATGGATGAGATGTGTATATCATGCTAGCCACATGTGAGATAATAGAAGGATAGAGGGTGGCTAATAAAGTCATACAACACTCCAGCACAAAAACAGGCCATTCAGCCTATTCAGTTCATTCCAACCTGTTTTTCTGCCAGATATCCACTAGGTTCCATACAGAGATGCAATCACAAACAAGAGGAAATGTGCAGATGCTAGAAATCCAAGCAACACACACAGAATGCTGAAGAACTTCAGCAGGCCAGGCAGCATCTGTGGAAAAAAGACCAGTCAATGATACAGACCGAAACCCTTACAGGACTGGAGAGGGACAAATGGAGAAAGGAGCCACGTAGGGAGCAATCCCCACAGAAAGCAGCAATTTCACTTCCCATTTCCATTCCAATATGTCCATTAATGGCCTCCTCCACTGTCATGATAAGGCCACACTTAACACCTTATATTCCACTTGGGTAGCATCCAACCTGATAGCATGAACATTGATTTCACAGACTTCTGGTAATGCCCCCCCCCCCCCCCACACCCCTCCTTTACCATTTCCCATTCCCTTTCCCTATCTCACCTTTATCTCCTTGCCACCTCCTCTGATGCTCCTCACCCCTTTTCTTTCTTCCATGGCTTCTGTCTCTTTCACCAATCAACTTCCCAGTTTTCTTTATCCCCCCCCCTCCAGGTTTCATCTATCACCTTGTGTTTCTCTTTCCACTCCCCCCATCTTTAAAATCTACTCCTCAGCTTTTTTTCTCCACTCCTGCCGAAGGATTCTGACCCAAAACTTTGACTATACTTCTTTTTCCACGGATACTGCCTGGCCTGCTGAGTTCATCCAGCAGTTTGTGAATATTGCATGTTGATAGAGAGAAATGTCAAGACTTTGGAGAGAGATCTATTCAAATATTTCTGGGTGACAGAAAGACTAGAAGAGCTGTGATTGTTTTCAGAGAAGTTCTGAAGGGGTTACAACAGGGTATAGAAAGGGCAGATCAAGGGAAGGATCAGGTCTGAAAAGGGAACTGGATGATCCTGGGGAAGGCAAGAACTCACAGGGCAATTGTGCTGGTGGGAATGGCGATATTTCTTGCATTGAACTGGAACAGACTCGACAGGTCAAATGATATCTCTGCTTTAATATGGTGTGCTAGAAATTACAGGTGCAAGATAGCACTTTAGCACAACTCACTGTGTTCACTCCCTTACTGATGTCCTCATCCCAGCAATTACATCCTGTTGAAAGTGAGACAGATACATTGTGAATTTGTACTGTTTTTGTATTCATATGGTGCCCAGTGATAGCTTTTCGTACAAAAGCACACTTTCATTCCCTCAGCATTCACAGCATGAATTGCATTTTCATTCAGCCCCACTAAAGCAGAATTCCACAAGAAATCACTCATTACAGAAGATGTAAAATAATCGTTCTCCAAGAGCACACTCACTCAACACTACAGGTTGGTCTATAAGCACTGCATTTATACAATACATACAAGCTTTGATATCAAGCTGAAAATACAGTGGACAGAAAATAGAACTGTAGCTATTGTTCCGTTTTCCCTTTTAAATGCTGAAATTCTTGGAAGCAGGCAGATAGATTCCCACAACTAGAATGCTAGAATTACACAGGATTTAAACAGGTCATCTACCCATCAATAACATACATGAAAATTTTGCCAGTATGAATAACATTATTACTAAAAAATTTCATGAAAATAATGTCCAGGCAAGAAGAAAGGGCAAATGGTGAATGAAAATACTTTGCATCAGTATTTACAACACAGGAAGATAACCCAAGGAAACAAGAAAACAAACTCAACTAGGCAGAGGTTCACAAAAAGTTAAGCATAAAGAAATCAATGGTAATATAATAAAGAACAACAAATCACCAGGACCAGGCAGGTTCCAACCCAGGCTAGAACCTTTCAGAATCCAATAGAAACCTGCATTGTCCTTGATTTGGGAATTTTTCCTATAAACTGGAAAAATTGTGCAGATTACTTCATTATTTAAGCGAGCAGGGAATTGTATATCAATTACCATCACATCTGTAGCCAGGGAATTGAGGTCTGGATGGACTAAGTGATTGAACATAGTGGCGGTGAATGAGAGCCAGAGATGATTTGTGAAGATGGCCATGCCCCAGAAGCTGATCCAATTCCCTGAAGTAGTGAATGGAGAAATATCATTACAAAGTCAACCAATGCAAAAGTTTAAGCGTTTGGAATCAAATACAGTACTAGTCTGGTTAAGGAAGTGGCAAGGTAACAAGCAAATGCTGATACAGGCAGTGACCTGTAAAACGACTCTTCTCTGTTTTTATTAATGGCTTCAATGGAAAGCGAGGAAGCCACGATTGTAAACAGTGCAAGTAAAAGCATCATCACTAGAGGTTACAGAGCCGCTCATACTCCTTGGACAGTGAGAAATTTCTAAACAGTGCAAGACTAAAAGAGCAGAAGGTCCAAAGAGACAGAAGTTCACAGAGGGGATCATTACAATGTCACAAAAATAATGAAAATCTACTGGAAAGTTAGCCTATCCGAAGAAACAGAATACAGAAAGATAGAAGAAATAACATATCAGTGCTAATTAAAATCCTGGTTAGACCTCAGCTAGAGTGTTTTAAGCAGTTCTGGATAGCATCCCTCAGCAACGTATTTGCTTTGGAGGTCTGCAGTGCAGTTTTACCAGAATAACTTCCCATTGCCAAAATTTAAAAATAACCAAAATAAAGGACAAATTCCCTAAAATTTAGAAAAATAAAGGATGATATCATTCAATATAGCAAATGGGACCATTGGCAAAGAGACTATTTCTGTTGATTGGGGAATCTATGACTGAAACACAGGGTTTAAAATTAGAATGAACACATTCAACAGCAAAGCAAGAAAACAACTTTATATTTAAGCAACAGTGAAAGATCGGAGCTTCAAGTATGAAGTGCCAGTAGAGTTACACTTAACTGGTATCGTATATGCACCTTATTACTTGTTAATTTATTCGTGGTAATATTATTTTATGTTTTGTGTGTGAGTTACAGGTACTGTGTTCACCTTGGTCTGAAGGAACATTGTTTCATTTGGCTGTAAACACAATAAAATGAACTTGAACTCAATTATCAATCACAACTGATGATACATTATTTTTAATTTTAAATCTGAGATTGAAGGATTATGTTAATAAAGTTTATGTTAAATAAAGATTGATATGTAGTTTGAACACACATCAGCCACAACCTTACTAAACAAGAGGGGCAGTCTCATGGCCTTGTAAGCACTCAACTATACTTCCCTACCCACCACTTGCTGAGAATATACGGTATATTCCCGTAACACTAAAAGAGAAAAGGTTTTTAAAGATTTAAGTCAAAACAGGTGTGAAACATGGACATTGCCAACCATGAGGGAATTACTGCAAAGATTAAAGCAATAAAAACATTAACTCAATTCCTAATGCAAACTGCTGCTGTAAATATTGTGCCTAATCCCACAGAAATACTTCACTGTACCAGAGAGCTAAAAAATGTACCTAGTAATTCAGGTTAAATTGGTGGCAAAGCTTATTGCAAGTTCATTTGCTCTGGTGTTACTATGACAATGAAGCAGATCATAGATGCAAAGCTCAACAGAAAATAAAGTTAGACAGTATATAATAATTCTCAGACCCAGCCAACTGTTTTTAAAGGCCCACTTACAATATTACCTTTGAAAAGCACTGATTCATGTTGGAGTAAAAGGTGGTATACATAATACTGTTCTGATACCACATAGAGAGATCCATACAGACACATTATGCTTTCCATATCAAAAACAACATAATAGGCAAACAGGAAATCAGGATGAGCAAACAGTTCAGACTATCTCCATCTAATGTCACATAGTACTCCCATTTGAACAAATGAGGAGCAAATATTTAAGATTTAAAATATTCTCATTCTGAACAAGTCCCATCTAAATTGTTCACTCATCCAGTAGCATTAACAAAACAGAACTCAAAATCAATACCTACCTTCACAGTCTGAAGGATTGTAGTTTTGAACTGTTACATTTTGTCAGCATTGAAAATCAAAAATTCCAAATGCTGGCTTCCTCAGCTTTGTCATCTTCACTTCACTTTGGCTTTCTTACTTAAAACAGTTTGAAATGATACATTTCACACAGCTCTTCTCAGGATAGGAAAATCTCCCCACTAAAACTTGTGGCATCCATACACTATGATCTTCATTAACCACTGAGTGGTTATTGGAAATATGTCAAAGGGACCATTCACTACAACATCTACAGATGGACAAGATTTTGTAAAAGGCACTCATATCTTTTGTCTGACTTGTTCAATGATACCAGTTAAATCTATGCAAGAGTTCATTAAACAATACATGTGCTGTAGTTTTTCACACTGATACAGTAAACTATCTTGGCTTTTTTTTTGTTTTGCAAAGAACTGACTACATAAATAATAACATAAACTCAACGTACTAAAATGCAATCTCCGTAGCTTTCCTGCCTGTGGTGCAGAAAAATATTTCATCCTCAGCAACAGGCATCCTGTTGTATACCCTAAAGCTGTTCATACCAGTCCAACTCTGCACTGTCAACATTGTGCTTCAAGCACCATTCTTCCAAAAGCCGATGCAGATAATGAAGCAACACAAGCACCTTTGTGTTAAACACTCCTCAACAAGCCTAACTACAATGATTCCTTTGTAAATCTGAAAGAAAAGGATTTTGGAAGATGGTGTGGAGTAACATGACACTGGTATGTTTAAACCCCACCACTCTGGTAATGAAAGCATGAGCACCGAGTTCTGTGGCCCTGAGCTGACCACCAACCAAGAGTTTCAGCAAATCCCAGCGTGATTACGTGGCTGATTCAGTGTTCTCTACAATGGTCAAACAAGCTGTAACAGTGAAACAACTGTTGGAATAGTAGCCAAACCTGTTCAATTAATATAGGTTATCTCCAGTAAGTATCTAGAACAGGGGGCGGGCTTTTCACTGAGTCCAGCTCATTCTGAGGAAAGCTGCAGGAGAGACATTAAATGGCACAGACTAGATGGCACAAAGGACCTGTTTCTATGCTGTAGCGCTCTATGACTGAAGGAAAGAGCACAGACAGAATGAACACATGAAATGAAATGCTAGGGCTGAAAGAAAAGACTGCATTGTCACTAAATGAATTTACATTAAAATTTTTTGATTTTATGGTTAATGATACACTTTAAATAAAATATAAATCTTGGGCATAAGGCGCATTATACTTTGTGCAGATTTTACATGGAAGATATAGTTTCAATTAGCTGTGGTCATGGACAGGAAATAAACTGACAGTAGAGGAACAGTTCTGAATTCTACTGGACTATGCCTGGCTTCTGCTACCCGATACACTTCAGTGCCCCTTTGCAATGTTCTGTAAAATTTCACCAAACATTTATTTATTTTCTTAAATTTAGAGATACAGTGCGGAACAGGCCCTTCCAGCCCTCCGAGCCTCGCCACCCAGAAACCACCAAGTTAATCCCGGCCTAATCACAGGACAATTTACACTGACCAGTAACCTACTGACCAGTATGCTTTTGGACAGTGAGAGGAAACTGGAGCGCCAGAGGAAAACCATGTTCTTAAGGGAAGGATGCAAACTTGTTTACAGAGGATATCGGAACTGAACTCCAAACTCCGATGTCCTGAACTGAATAATGTCACGTTAACCGCTATGCTACTGTGGTGTCGAAATCAGCTAAAGTTACTAAAATGTACAGAAACTCCAATTTACTTGTAGATTTCAAAATGAAACAGACCACTTATGGATGTGCTAACTATCTACTAAAATGGACGTCCAAACAACTTTAAAGTGGAATCAGTTATGAATATTGGTAATTATGTAATTTTTGAAAAGGATGGCCAGTATAAGTGAATATTCCATTGTGCAAGTTTCTTTATTGTCCTACAGGTTCTGTTTACAGCAACACTGAACCATGCCTACAGAAAAGCCTGTTCATTCTGTTAGTGCAGTGTCCTTCAGTGTTTGCTCTACAAGAAAATTAGAGAACAATTTGTCTTCAAGCCACGTAACCAAACATTTTAAAACCTCCTTGTGAGATCCCTTAAAACATGTATACAGTTTTGAAATAATATTTAATTTAATCTGTCATAAAAATTATAGACACTGTAATTTTGTTAATTTTCTTGCCGCCTAGATTAAAAATGTTAATTATCGCTGCCAAAAATAGTACTTTGTGAGTCACTGTACACAGTTGCAATGGTCAGACATTCCATATCAACATCTTTGAAGTCAGTTATACACATTAAAATATTTACAAGCACACTATACAAGCATAACTCTGCCCTGGTATATTAATGCACAACTCTAATGCTAAACTACCTTTTAGAAAGGAGGCTGCTTATCTTAGAAACCTGGTACACAGTGCAAAACAAAACCCACCACATACCAAGAACTAAAACACATAATTATAATATAATTTGCAATAAATATATAATCCTTCAGAATGTGCCATTAATAATATAGGATAAACCCTCACTAATGCCATCAGATATCCTCTCCCGCAGCCAAGGTCTTCCACTGTTCCCAATTGGCATATGAATAGTGTTCTTATCAAAGTACCGGGAGCAACAGTTTCATCGCTTAACACAGCTGAGCACCAAATCCTTTTCTTACAGTGTCTCAAAATTATATGGATGTAACAGGCAGATACCACCTCTCCTGAGAATATCCTTTTGGAGGGTGGTGGACATCCCAATGGAAGATATATGGTCATTGCAAACAGACAATAAAAACAATGATAATTTTAACTATCTACCAACCTATCGCACCAAAAGACTTGGAGATCCCACAGAAATCTCTCATTAAACAATTTAAATAGGCAATTTAATATTTATTCAGCAACTGATATAGCTGATAGGACATGTGACCATGAATGGGACTAATCTGCCAGGACTGAATATGAATGGCTATAAGCAATTGCAGAGGCAGATTAGATTCCAGCAGATGTTGGAGTACGTTTCTAGCCAGTGCTCATACTGAATGCTGCCATTTCTACAGCTGCAAGGCCAGGAAACAGACAGGGAGTAGTGCATTATATAATGCTGTAATGTAGTTCCCCAAAACTGGAACATTGGCATTGTAAAAAAAAAGTTCAATTTTGAAGTAAGGGTTAAATATCACCTTGAATCTGCACCTAGAAACAGAATTATTTGAAAAATGGGGACTCTGTGTTTCATAAAGTCACAAACTCATGGGTTAATATTGTTCAAACAGTGAACAGGGCAATTTCACACAATTAGATTTTTTTAAAAAATCTACCAACTTCAGTCCACAATTTTTGAGTTGAAACTACAAAAATTTTTCCAAAGGTCCTTTAAATAAGAAAGCCAAAGTAACCCACAGCTTAATTCAAACATCATTGAAACATTTCCAAATCACAGAGCTGCTAAAGCAAAGGTCAAAATGTAAACTAGAAAAGACTTCTTGTGCCCACAACAAAGCCGCCTAACACATCAAATTCAGCACACTGCATTGTCTTTAGAAACCAGGTATAAAAAAGTGTCTTGGTGCAATTTCATTTGATCCTTTCATAATAACATTATGACGTAAACCCACTTAAACATGAGCATTTCCAACACAAGGTTAGGAGAGAGCACAGAAGCAGGCTGCTGTTGAGTCGGTCCCAGTTGAGCAGGACCTCTGATCTGGTATGTGCGTTTTGCTGGTGTGTGCCACATGCTAGATCCAGTGATGCATTGTCTGGGTGCTGGGTGACAGTCTCTGCAAAGGTTGCACCTTATCAAGTTCAGCTGGCAATAAAACTTGATGTCATAGTAAGTCCATTTTTGGCCTGTAATGTAGCAGAAGTGGCGATTTCTTCGAAAAGAGAGAGAGGTATATAAAGTGTTATATAGCATAAATCACATTTCATAGCTTTAATAAAGGGTCTTTCCAAATAATTCCAATGTTCTTTCTGTGCAGAAATTAAACATTGCTGTTCTGAAATGTCTTTGGCCCATGTATCAGATCATGAGACAGCAATAAATCAAATCACCTCAGCTCTGGCGAGCTATACCCATTTTGAGCAATCTTTAGAGCACAGAGTTTGCAATCTTTCTATTGTCTCTTTCTCCAGTTTTATCCTACCCCTCTATTTAATGGTCTATTCCTCCAGCCCCAACTCTTCCCCATTTTATTGTCTCTCCTTTGTTGGAAGGTGTGTATCTCCTCTTCTAGCCCTTGCCGCTCTCTCTCCCTCTCCTCCTTCAGTTCATATTTATGTAATGATTTAGAGATACACCACAGAGGAGGCCTTCCAGCCCAACGAGCCACGCTGCTCAGCAGCCCACCTATTTAATCCTAGCCTATTCACGGGTCAACTTACAATGACCAAGTGACCTACTGACTGGTATGACTTTGGATTGTGGCAGGAATCCGAGCACCCTGAGAAAGCACACATGGTCGCGGGAGGACTTACAAACTCCTTAGAGGTGGTGTCAGAATTGAACTCTGACACACCAAGGTGTAACAGCACTCTGCTAACTGCTACACTACTGTGGCACCCCATTTTAAAGGGACACAGACTGGAGACAGGTACAGAACATGGCAGATGTAACTTAAAGGTACTGCTATGGACATAGATAGAAGAGAGGGACACAACCCAAAGAAAGAGAAGGGAGAGCAATCTGTGATGCATGTACTTGAACCTTTGAAGATGGCAGGGCAGGTTGAGAAACTGGAGAAGAGTATGGAGGGTCCAGATCGTTATACAGAGAGCTAGAGGGCACGCGGAAGCAAGTCATATTGAACCTTTATAAATGCAAGCAAGGCTTTAACAGAAATATTGCACCAAATTATAGTCAAAACATTACAGGAAGCAGGGAAAGCGATGGTCCAGGTTTGCGGGTGGTATGCTGTGTATAAGATAACCGTCATACAGAGATGAGAGGAAGGGTTGAGACGGGCTGGTAGGTAAAGAAAAAGAAGAGGTGGCAATCAGGATAGGAATAATGAATTATGGGGAAAAGACAGGGAAAAAACATAGGAGAGTAGAGCACAAGAACAGACCTACAATGTCCGTACAGACCATGATTTGATCTAATCCCAAACACCTGCACATGGTCCATACCCCTCATTTCCAAACTACACATGTACTTCTCTAAATGGCCTTTTCACTTTACATCAGCTTCTACTTCCTGTCTCCAAGCACCTACCACTCTTATGGTCATAGAAAAGTAAAGCACAGAAACAAGCCATTCAGCCCATCTAGTCCATGATGAAACCATTTAATCCCAACGATCGGCACCTAGACCATAGCCCTCCATAACCCTTCTTTCCAAACTTCTCTTGAACGTTGAAATCAAGCCTGCATAGACCACTTGTGCTGGCAGCTCATTCCACACTCTCACAACCCTCTGAGTGAAGAAGTTACCCCTCATGTTCCCCTTAAACTTTTCAGCTTTCAGTCTTAACCAACCCAACCTCAGTGGAAAGAGCTTGCTTGCATTTACGTTATGTATATCCCTCATAAAGTGGATGATCTTGTCGTACAGCTACAGATTGGCAGGTATGATGTTGTGATCATCACTGAAACATGGCTAAAGGATGCATGTCTCTGGGAGCTGAACGTCCAAGGATACACGGTGTATTGGAAGGACAGGCAGGTAGACAGAGGCGGTGGTGTGGCTTTATTGGTAAGAAATGATATTAAATCATTAGAAAGAGGTGACATAGGACTGGAAGGTGCAGAATCTTTATGGGCTTAGCTAAGAAATCGCAGGGGTAAAAAGACCCTGATGGCAGTTATGTACAGGCCTCCTAACAGCTGCAGTGATATGGACTACAAATTACAACAGGAAATAGAAAAGGCTTGCCAGAAGGGCAGTGTTATGATAATTGTGGGGGATTTTATCATGCAAGTCGATTGGGAAAATCAGGTCGGCACTGGATCTCAGGAGAGTGAATTTGTACGAGATGGCTTTTTAGAACAGCTTGTTGTTGAGCCCACTAGGGGATCAGCTGTACTGGACTGGGTATTGGGTAAAGAACCAGAGGTGATTAGAGAGATTGAGGTGAAGGAACCCTTAGGAGGCAGTGATCACAACATGATTGAGTTCACTGTGAAATTTGAGAAAGAGAAGCCAAAATCCAAAGTGTCAGTATTTCAGTGGAGTAAAGGAAATTACAGCAGCATGAGAGAGGAACTGGCTAAAGTTGACCAGAAAGGGATACTAGTGGGAAGGACGGCAGAGCAGCAGTGGCTGGAGTTTATGCGAGAAGTGAGGAAGGTGCAAGACACAGTCCAACAAAGAAGAAATTTTCGAATGGAAAAAAGATGCAACCGTGGCTGACAAGAGAAGTCAAAACCAAAGTAAAAGCAAAGAAGAGGGCATACAAGGAAAGGTAATAAAGGTAATAATCTCTGGATTACTACCAGTGTCACTTGCTAGTCAGAGTAGAAATAGGAGGATATTTCAGATGAATACGTGGCTTGAAAAATGGTGCAAGGGGGAGAGATTTAAATTTCTGGGGCACTGGAACCAGTTCTGGGGGAGGTGGAACCAGTACAAACAGGGCAGTCTGTACCTGGGCTGGACTGGAACCAATGTCCTAAGGGGAGCGTTTGCTACTGCTGTTCAGGAGGATTTAAACTAATGTGGCAGGGGGATGGGAACAAGTGCAGAGAGACAGAGGGGTGTAAAATGAGGGTAGGAGCAAAAAGTAGTAAGGTGAAAAGTAAAAGTGGCAGGCAGGCAAATCCAGGGCAAAAATCAAAAAGGACCACTTTTCAACATAATTGTATAAGGGCTAAGAGTGTTGTAAACACAAGCCTGAAGGCTTTTGTGTGTCAATGCGAGGAGCATTCGTAACAAGGTGGATGAATTGAATGTGCAGATAGTTATTAATGAATATGATATAGTTGGGATCACAGAGACATGGCTCCAGGGTGACCAAGGATGGGAGCTCAACATCCAGGGTGCTCAATATTCAGGAGGGATAGACAGGAAAGAAAAGGAGGTGGGGTAGCGTTGCTGGTTAGAGAGGAGATTAACACAATAGAAAGGAAGGACATTAGCCTGAAGGATGTGGAATCGAAATGGGTAGAGCTGCATAACACTAAGGGGCAGAAAACACTGGTGGGAGTTGTGTACAGGCCACCTAACAGTAGTAGTGAGGTTGGGGATGGCATTTAACAGGAAATTAGAAATGCGTGCAATAAAGGAACAGTAGTTATAATGGGTGACTTCAATCTACATATAGATTGGATGAACAAAATTGGTAAGGGTGCTGAGGAAGAGGATTTCTTGAAATGTATACAGGATGGTTTTCTGAACCAACATGTCGAGAAACCAACTAGAGAGCAGGCCATTCTAGATTGGGTATTGAGCAATGAGGAAGGGTTAGTGAGCAATCTTGTCGTGCAAGGCCCCTTGGGTAAGAGTGACCATAATATGGTGGAATTCTTCATTAAGATGGAGAGTGACATAGTTAATTCAGAAACAAAGGTTCTGAACTTAAAGAAGGGTAACTTTGAAGGTATGAGACGTGAATTAGCTAAAATAGACTGGCAAATGATACTTAAATGGTTGATGGTGGATATGCAATGGTAACCATTTAAAGATCGCATGGATGAACTACAACAATTGTTCATCCCAGTTTGGCAAAAGAATAAACCAGGGAAGTTAGTGCACTCGTGGTTGACAAGGGAAATTAGGGATAGTATCAATTCCAAGGAAGAAACATACAAATTAGCCAGAAAAAGTGGCTCACCTGAGGACTGGGAGAAATTCAGTGTCCAGCAGAGGAGGACAAAGGGCTTAATTAGGAAAGGGAAAAATGATTATGAGAGAAGGCTGGCAGGGAACATAAAAACTGACTGTAAAAGCTTTTATAGATATTTGAAAAGAAAAAGATTGGTTAAGACAAATGAAGATCACCTTACAGTCAGAAACAAGTGAATTGATCATGGGGAAAAAGAACATGGCAGACCAATTGAATAACTACTTTGGTTCTGTCTTCACTAAGGAGGACATAAATAATCTTCTGGAAATAGTAGGGGATCGAGGGTCTAGTGACATGGAGGAATTGAGGGAATTACATGTTAGTAGGGAAGTGGTGTTAGGTAAATTGAAGGGATTAAAGGCAGATAAATCCCCAGGGCCAAATGGTCTGCATCCCAGAGTGCTTAAGGAAGCCCAAGAAATATGGATGCATTAGTGATAATTTTTCAAAACTCCTTAGATCCTGGATTAGTTCCTGAGGATTGGAGAGTGGCTAATATAAACCCACTTTTTAAAAAAGGAGGGAGAGAGAAACTGGGGAATTATAAACCGGTTAGCCTGACATCGGTGGTGGGGAAAATGCTAGAGTCGGTTACCAAAGATGAGATAACAGCACACTTGGAAAGTGGTGAAATCATCGGGCAAAGTCAGCATGGATTTGTGAAAGGAAAATCATGTCCGATGGATCTTATAGAATTTTTTGAGGTTGTAACTAGTAGAGTGCATAGGGGAGAACCAGTGGATGTGGTATATTTGGATTTTCAAAAGGCTTTTGACAAGGTCCCACACAGGAGATTAGTGTGCAAACTTAAAGCACACGGTATTGGGGGTATGGTATTGATGTGGATAGAGAATTGGTTGGCAAACAGGAAGCAAAGAGTGGAAATAAACAGGACCTTTTCAGATTAGCGGGTGGTGACTAGTGGGGTACCGCAAGGCTCAGTGCTGGGACTTCAGTTGTTTACAATATATATTAATGATTTAGTTGAGGGAATTAAATGCAGCTGACAGTGGTGTCTGAAAAGAGGATGCTGTCCAAGTTGCATGCCATCTTGGACAATGTCTCCCATCCACTCCATAATGTACTGGTTAGGCACAGGAGTACATTCAGCCAGAGACTCATTCCACCAAGATGCAACACTGAGTGTCATAGGAAGTCATTCCTGCCTGTGGCCATCAAACTTTACAACTCCTCCCTCGGAGTGTCAGACACCCTGAGCCAATAGGCTGGTCCTGGACTTATTTCCACTTGGCATAATTTACCCATTATTATGTAATTATTTATGGTTTTATATTGCTATGTTTCTACACTAATCTTGGTTGGTGCGACTGTAACGAAACCCAATTTCCCTCAGGATCAATAAAGTATGTCTGTATACACTACCTGTTGAGTTCAGAGTTCGAGGGGTTCTGATACAGGGGATGAAATGTAACAGGGGATGATTGAGTTCACTGTGAAATTTGAGGAAGAAGAGGGTTCCGGTGACATCATCGTTGAAAATGGCAGCTTAAGTCACTAGCTCCTCCAGAAAAACGCATATTAAGCCCTGTTATTCTATCAAATATAATATTTTTCGAAAAATATTTGAACTGGAAAGAGAGGCAAGAATGGGGAAAAAGAACAGAAATAAAAAAAGCGACACTGCGGAGCCTGCATCCGAGAGGAGTGCAGCAAGCGGCTCTCCGACCCGACCGCGTGCGAGCGAGGCGGCTACTGGGCCTCATTCAGGCAAAGCGGCGAATATTTTCGAAATCCATAAAGAAATAATGGAGGTACAGAATGAAATAAAGCAGCAGCTCCGGGATAGTAAGGCAGAGCTCGCCAGCATTAATCAAAAAATAGCGGTGGCAGAGACTCGAATCAAGAAGGTGGAAGATCACGTTCAAAACGTGGAACGGATACTGAGTAAGGCAATAAAAATATTACATCACCAAGAAGGTAAACTGCTTGACCTGGAGGGAAGATCACGGCAGAAAAATATCAGAATCTACAAAGTTCCCCAAGGAGCGGAGGGCTCATTTATGATGGAGTTTGTCAAAAATCTACTGCAGGACGCGCTGGATCTTCCCTCGGTTATGGAGCTGGAAATCTAGAGGATGCACCGCGTGCTGGTTCCGAAACCTACCCAGGACAGAAAGCCACGCTCTATAATAATTAAATTCCTTCGGTACAGTACCGAGACGCAGATTCTACAAAGGGCCTGGGGTAAGAAGAGAGGGTTTTTCGGCGATAAATTAATATACTTCGGCCAAGATTACACCCCACCCCCCCAGCAGTCCTGCAGAAATGCAAAGAATACTCTGAAGTAAAGCGAGTACTAAAGCAAAATAAGATTAGATTTCAAACTCTATACCCTGCTAAACTTCGAGTGTTTTATGACAACAGGATGCAGTTGTACCAGACGGTGGAAGAGGCGACCACAGACATGAAGGCCAGAGGTTTGTCCGTCAGTGTCACCAAAATGAGGGAAAGCCTGACTGAGGAACTGTCCCGCTTCTCTTGGGAAATAGTGCAAGAATCAAGAAGGCAGGAGACGGGATAGGCTGAGAGAAATATATCAGGAAGAGACCGGGAGTTTCCCAAAGACAGTCCTCACCCCCTTCAGAAGAGCCATACGGTTTAGCTAACTTTAAAAATGTTGAGAAGCTAAATGAAAGCAAAAGTACACGGTGATATACCTATCTCGAGAGAAATATTATAATGTGGATTTTATATTACTTAGTTGTTATTCTTTATTCGCTCACTTACTCCTTTTCCCCCACCAAAATGAGTGTGTGTGTATATATATATTTGTGTATGTATATATAGGAGTACACAGGGAAATCTTTTCTGTGTAATGGATTTGTTCACTGACTTTTATGAATACTGCATTGGGGGCCCTCAACTCACAAGTAGGAGGGGTTATCCCCCACAGCTAGACATTTCCTCTAGCTCAACGCAGGGTCATCTACTAGAGACCTCAGCCTTGGAATCACACGTTTGTTGCCATTTTTGTTATTATCCGCGTTTCTTGGTTCGTATTTGTTCAGGGAGTAGATCGATTAAGTTTTATTCTAATTTCAATGGTACATTGACAGATAAATACAGATGGCTAAGGACAAGGTAAAATTCATTTCTTTTAATGTCAATGGGCTATTAAATGCAATCAAACATATGAGAATTTTATCCAATTTGGAACAATTTGATTCATACTGGGAAAAATGGTTTAACTACATAATGCCTCATAGGCCTGACTTTATTCTCACAAATCAATGAATCTGTTGTAAAAACAAAAGATCACTCCCTACTTGTACATAGTTCTTCCCTTTTGCTTGTTTTTTCTTTCCACTCTTTTCTATAAGTGTGTACCTCAGATAAATACTTTCTGGAGATTTGTGATATATATGATTATATGATATATATGTACAATGTCTGAAATACATCTTATGGAAATGTTTGTTTGATGAACTTCAAAAAAAAAATTACAAAAAAAAAAGAAATTTGAGAAAGAGAAGCCAAAATCCGATGTTTCAGTATTTTAGTGGAGTAAAGGAATAGCATGAATGAGGAACAGGTCAAAGTTGACTGGAAAGGGACACTAGTGGGAAGGACGGCAGAGCAGCAGTGGCTGGAGTTTATGTAAGAAGTGAGGAAGGTGCAAGACAGATACAGACCAAAGAAGAAGAAATTTTCGAATGGAAAAAGGATGCAACCGTGGCTGACAAGAGAAGTCAAAGCCAAAGTAAAAGCAAAGCAGAGAACATACAAGGAAGCAAAAATTAGTGGGAAGACAGAGGATTGGGAAGTTTTTAAAAGCTTACAAAAACAAACAAAGAAGGTCATTAAGAGGGAAAAGATGAACTATGAAAGGAAGCCAGCAAATAATATCAAAGGGGATACTAAAAGCTTTTTCAAGTATATAAAGAGTAAAAGGCAGGTCAGAGTAGATATGGGACTGATAGAAAATGATGCTAGAGAAATTGTAATGGGAGATAAGGAGATGGCGGAGGAACTGAACAAGTATTTTGCATCAGTCTTCACTGAAGAAGACATCAACAGTATACTGGACACTCAAGGGTGTCAGGGAAGAGAAACATGCGCAGTCACAATTACGACACAGAAAGAACTCAGGAAGCTGAATAGTCTAAGGGTAGATAAATCTCACGGAGCAGATGGAATGCATCCTCGTGTTCTGAAGGAAGTAGCAGTGGAGATTGCGGAGGCATTAGCAATGATCTTTCAAAAGTCAATAGATTCTGGCATGGTTCCGGAGGACTGGAAGATTGCAAATGTCACTCTACTACTTAAGAAGGGAACAAGGAAGCAAAAAGGAAATTATAGACCTGTTAGCTTGACATTGGTGGTTGGGAAGTTGTTGGAGTCGATTGTCAAGGATGAGGTTACTGAGTACCTGGAGGCATATGACAAGATAGGCAGAACTCAGCATGGTTTCCTTAAAGGAAAATCCTGCTTGACAAACCTATTGCAATTTTTTGAGGAAATTACAAGTAGGCTAGACAAGGGAGATGCAGTGGATGTTGTGTATTTGGATTTTCAGAAAGCCTTTGACAAGTGCAGCACATGAGGCTGCTAAACAAGATAAGAGCACATGGAATTACGGGAAAGTTACATATGTGGATAGAGTGTTGGTTGATTGGCAGGAAACAGAGAGTGGGAATAAAGGGATCCTATTCTGGTTGGCTGCCAGTTACCTGTGGTATTCCACAGGGGTCCGTGTTGGGGCCGCTTCTTTTTATGTTGTATATCAACGATTTGGGTTATGGAATAAATGGCTTTGTGGCTAAGTTTGCTGATGATACAAAGATAGATGAAGGGGTCAGTAGTGCTAAGGAAACAGACAGTCTGCAGAGAGACTTCAATAGATTGGGAGAATGGCCAAAGAAGTGGCAAAAGAAATACAATGTTGGAAAATGTATGGTCATGCACTTTGGTAGAAGAAATAAACAGGCAGACTATTATTTAAATGGCAAGAGAATTCAAAGTTCTGAGATCCTCATGCAGGATACCCTTAAGGTTAACCTCCAGGTTGAGTTGGTGGTGAAGAAGGCGAATGCAATGTTGGCATCCATTTCTAGAGGAATAGAATATAAGAGCAGGGATGTGATGTTGAAGTTCTATAAGGCACTGGTAAGACCTCACTTGGAGTACTGTGTGCAGTTTTGGGCTCCTTATTTAAGAATCGATGTGCTGACATTGGAGAGGGTTCAGAGAAGATTCACTAGAATGATTCTGGGAATGAGAGGGTTAACATATGAAGAACGTTTGACCGCTATTGGACTGTGCTCCTTGGGGTTTAGAAGAATGAAGGGGGACCTCATAGAAACATTTCGAATTTTAAAAGGCATGGACAGAGTGGATGTGGCAAAGTTTCCCATGGTGGGGGAGTCTAGTATGAGAGGGCTTGACTTAAGGATTGAAGGGTGCCCATTCAGAACAGATATGCGAGAATTTTTTTAGCTAGAAGGTGATGAATCTGTGGAATTTGTTGCCACAGGTGGCAGTGGAGGCTATGTCCTTGGGTATATTTAAGGAGGTTGATAGGTTCTTGACTAGTCAGGACATCAAAGGTTATGGAGAGAAGGCAAGAGAATAGATAGGTAGATACTTTATTGATCCCGAAGATATTACAGTGTCACAGTAGCATTACAAATACACAGATATACAAATATACGAAAAGAAGAAAGAAAGAATAAAAAATAAGTTACCTCAAACAGTCTAACAGGAGGGGGATTATCTCTTTCCCAGCTATAGATTGACTCATTATAAATCCTAATGGTCGAGGGTAAGAATGACCTCATATAGCACTCTTTGGAGCAGTGCAGTTGTCATAATCTATTACTGAAAGTGTTCCTCTATTCAGCCAAGGTGGCTGCGGGTGAGAAACATTGTACAGAATTTTCAGGATTTTCTGTAGGGTCCTTTGTTCTACCTCAGCCTCCAGAGTGTGCAGTTTGACTCCTCAAACAGAGCCAGCCTTTCTAATCAGTTTATTGAGCCTGTTGGCATCACCGATGTTGATGCCCTTGTCCCAGCACACCACAGAAGACTGTACTGGCGAAGACAGACTGGTAGAACATGTGAAGGAGAGGCCTACATACTCCAAAGGACCTCATTCTCCTCAGGAACTAGAGCTGACTCTGGACCTTCTTGTACACAGCCTATGTGGGTTGACAGGGATTATAAATCAACCATGATGGAATGGCGGAGCATACTCAATGTGACAAATGGCCTAATTCTACTCCTGTGTCTTATAGTCTAAAAAACATTTTTGCATAGCTGATTCAGAAGCACAGAATGATTACAGCATGATAGACTATTTGGCCCTTCAGTACTAGCACTATAGGAGATTCCGCTAATCCAACTCCCTCGCCATCTCAATGGAATTTGACATTGATAATGCTTTTATTTCCACTCTTTACTTTCCTCATTTCAAATGATTAAAAGAGAATAATTTCAGGGAGTGGCACAGTTAGGACTTGATAAATGTCATGGTGTGCAACTTGCCTCTGTATAACACAATCAATGTTTCAGCCTGCAGGCAGGTTCCTCATTCTGTTGTAGGCTGTGTGTGTGAACTGCTTGAACCAGGATAAAAGGCTCCTCATTAAAAGTACTTTGTTGCCATTTGGTAACTTTATAAAATGCTGTGTAACTTCACCTTTTTTTCTTACTGTAGGTGTAAACACAAGTTTGTCTAACCTTTAATTTCTGCATTATTTCTGAAGAAAATATTCAAACTGGTACAGTATGGCCCTCCATTCACTACGAGTTAGAACACTGGCAGTAGAGACTGAAAGAGCTCAAGCTTACGAAGGGAGGTAGGTGAGAGACTGTCAAGTGGGCATCACATCTGGAAATAACATATGTAGAGAATGTTTGAGACAGGGACAGAGACGGGAGATGCTATTGAGGTAGAAATGGGTGACCTTGATGATGGAGGAACTCAAGATAAGTTTGGCTCTAAGATTCTGAACAGAGCTGATCAACTTTGGTAAGCTGCTCAAGAAAGGGATGATATGAAGTATGGACACCAAAATCTAGTTCTTAAACTGGCAGCAACATAACTATCCCCATGTGAAAGCTGATTCAGTCATGACCAAAGCCACTACCATAGAAACTCAGAACATAGAACAGTACAGCATAGGAACAGGCCCTTCAGCCCACAATGCTGTGCCGAACCAATTAAATTAGTAATCAAATAACTAATCTTTTCTGCCTACACAATACCCACATCCTTCCATTTTCCTCACATCCTTGTGCCTATCTAAGTGTCTCTTAAAAGTCCCTCGTGTATCTGCCTCTACCTCCACCCCAGACAGTGCACTTCAGGCCCCCACCACTCGCTGTGTTGAAAAAAACCTACCCCTCACTTCTTTGAAGTTACCACCTCTGATATTAGACATTTCAACCCTGGGAAAAAGATACTGTCTATCTACTCTATCTATGCCTCTAAAAATGTTATAAACCTCTATCAGATCTCCCTTCAAACTCTGCCACTCCAGAGAAGACAACCCAAGTTTGTCCAGCTTCTCATTGGCATGTGCCCTCTGATCCAGGCAGCATCCTGGTAAGCCTCTTTATTTGAAATATATTTGATTGTGGAAGAGTTACACAGCAGGGAAGTATCACTCAATTTCCACTGAAGTTTCTTGTTACTGGATTGTCTTAGTAGCCCTTAATGTAGAGGCATCCTGGGCCCTAGACTCCAGAGTTCACATGGGACACACTGAATCTTCCATCTGGATGTTCGCATTTTTGTTCATTGGAATCAAAAAACCATTAAAATGCTCCAATCACATTGAGCTCTACACTAGGAAGAGAGAAATCTATGAACATCAGTACAGTGGAAATATGTTAATAGTAATAAGTACAGAAATAATTTCTTGGTGAAAATGAAAGTGAAGGCAGTACTGTCAAAAAAACTTCTGAGTCAACTTGCTACATTGATACTCACATCAAAAGAGACTAAGTGACTAACAGATGAGAAAGGAGAGGGGAAATGCTGCAAAGTCTGCATGTCAAGCAGCATCTGTGGAGGCAAAAGGTGAAAACTGCCAGTCCAATTCGCTGGTTCATTGCTGAGATTGAAGGTTTGGTTGGGGGGGGGCAGAGGCTGCATGGTTTTGGTTCTGGTGCAGACCAAGCCCTCATTTCTTTTACGGCTGCTGAGGAAGAAACAGCAGAGCTGGCTGTGTGCCGCTGGTGTCAGCACTGGGCTACTGGCTGGCCCCTCCAGTTGGTGCTGCCTCCAGAGTTCACTCAGTGGCAGACAAGTTTGATAGTGTTTGTCTACGGCTGTACTTGTAAGAGATGAGAAACTGCTGTGGGCTTGTTCTTGCAAAAACATGACTCCAGGACAACATCCATGTACCATCAATCTACAGGCCATGACACTCAAACACTGGAGCCGTCTGGCATGTTGGAACTGGATGTTTCTCTTGCGATCGCAAGACCCTGTTGGGCATTGATAATGTAAGATGCTATAGGCCTGTTTCCCTTGTTGGTGACACAACAGACAGCATGAGAACTGTGTTGCCTCGGTTGTAGTGAGGATCAGGCCTCAAGCTGCTGCTGTCCAGGAGAGAGTCACCAGTGGTGCTGTAACATATCATCTGTGCTCGGTTGGGGGCTGACCTCTCCCATCAGCACTGCGCTCCAGTGTTCAATTGGTGGAATGACAGGCTGGACTGCAGTGGCTGTGCACTGCTGGGAATCTGTACAATCGGGACCTTGAACTATATATATTCTTTGTACAACTATTTTTTTTTTGCTCGCTATTTTGAATGTGCTGTGTATGTTTTGCACCTTGGCCCCAGAGTAATATGTTTCGTTTGGCTGTATTCATGTATGGTTAAATCATAATTAAACTTGAACTTGATTTGATTTTAATTTGACATATCATAATTATGTGTTTATGTGCCACGTGCTTATATATGACTGCTGGTTCTGTGTTTTGCACATTGGGTGAGAGGAACACAGTTTTCTTTGGCTGCATTCATGTGTATGGCTGGATAATAATTTAACTCAACCCATAATACTGACCTGCACCTTCTGCCTCCATAAACCTGGCATGTTTAACTTTAGCACTGTGACTTAAACCAGATTGCTACCACCAATTTGTTTGCCTGATATTCTTGGCAATGATGAAAACAGTACGATTGATCCCAAGAACCCTTTCCAATTTGATACTTCATCCCACCTTCCCCACCCACCTTCACCCTCACCTGGCCTACGGATCTATCGACCTCTGCCTTAAATACACCCAATGACCTGCAGCTGCACAAGGCAACAAATTCCACAAATTCATCACCCCTTGACCAAAAAAATTCCTCCACATCTCTGTTTTGAAAGAGCACCCCTCTATCCTGAGGCTGTGTCCTCTTGTCCGAGACTCTCCCACCATGGGAAACATCCTTTCCGTATCTACTCTGTCTAGGCCTTTCAACATTTGAAAAGTTTCAATGGGATCCCCGCTCATCCTTCTGAATTCAAGGGAGTACAGACCCAGAGCCATTAAACATTCCTTGTATGATAACGCTTTCATTTCTAGAATCATCCTTGTGAACCTCCTCTGGACCCTTACCAATGCCAGCACATCTTTTCTAAGATGAGGGTTTAAAACTGTTCTCAATACTCAAGGTGAGGCCTCACCAGTGGCTTATAAAGCCTCAGCATCACATCCTTGCTCTTGTATTCTGGACCTCTTGAATGCTAACATTGCATTTGCCTTCCTCACCACCAACTCAACCTGCAAGTTAACCTTCAGGGTGTTCTGCACAAGGACTCCCAAGCTTTAGGATTTTCTCTCCATTTAGAAAATAGTCCACACTTTTATTTCTATTGCCAAAGTGCATGACCATGCATTTTTCAACATTGTATTTCATTTGCCACTTTCTTGCCCATTCTCCTAAGCTGTCCAAGTCCTTCTGCATCCTACCTATTTCCACAACATTGCCTGCCCCTCCACCAATCTTCGTATCATCTGCAAACTTGACAACAAACCATCTTTTCCATCATCTAAATCATTTTTATACAACATAAAAAGAAGTGGTCCCAACATCAACCCCTGTGGAACACCACTAGTCACTGGCAGCCAACAAGAAAAGGATCCTTTTATTCCCACTCGCTGCCTCCTACCGACCAGCCAATGCTCTGACCATGTTAGTAACTTTCCTGTAATACCATAGGCTCTTAACTTGGTAAGCAGCCTCATGTGTAGCACCTTGTTGAAGGCCTTCTGAAAGTACAAATATGCAACATCCACTGCATCCTCTTTATCTATTCTACTTGCAATCTCCTCAAAAAACTCCAACAGGGTCATCAGGCAGGATTTTCCCTGAAGGAAACCATGCTGACTTTGTATTATCTTCTTCTGTGTCACCAAGTACTCCATCACCTCATCATTAATAATTGACTCTTAACATCTTCCCAGCCACCGAGGTCAGGCTAACTGGTCTATAATTTCCTTTCTGCTGCCTTCCTCCTTTCTTAAAGAGTGCAGCAACATTTGCAATTTTCCAGTTCTCTGGCACCATGCCAGAGTCCACTGATTTTTGAAAGATCATTTCTAATGCCACCACAATCTCTAACACTACCTCTTTCAGAACCCTAGGGTGCTGTTCAAGTGACTTATGCACCTTTAGTTCTTTCAGCTTTTTGAGCACCTTTTCTCATGTAACAGTAACTGCACCAACTTCTCTGCCTTCACACACTACATTAGGCATACTTCTGGAGTCTTCCATTGTGAAGACTGATGCAAAATACTCATTTAGTTCATCAGTCATCTTCTTGTCCACTGTATTATTTCTCCTGCCTCATTTTATAATGGTCCCATATCCATATTTCTCTTTTATTTTTAACATACTTGAAAAAACTTTTACTATTCACTTTGATATTATTTACTAGCTTGCTTTCATATTTCATCCTTTCCCTTCTAATGATTCTTTAAGTTGCTCTCTGTAGGTTGTTAAAAATTTCCTAATCCTCCATCTTCCTAATAATTTTTGCTTTGTCGTATGCCCTTTCTTTTGCTTTTGCAATAGCTTTGACTTCTCTTGTCAGCCATGGTTGTAACAATAGCTTTGACTGCTCCTGTCTTCTCCCCGTAATCTTTGACGGCCTGACTAATCAAGAACCTGTCAACGTCCCCCTTAAATATATGCAATGATTTGGCCTCCACAGCCGTCTGTGGCAATTAATTCCACAGATTCACCACACTGTAGCTAAAGGAATTCCTCCTCATCTCTGTTCTAAATACTTCCTTTTATTCTGAGGCTGTGCCTCTCGACCTAAACTCCCCCATTATAGGAATCATCCTTTCCACATCCACTCTATCCAGGCCTTTCCATATTCAGCCCTGTCTCCATGTGGGAAACACAATGTTCATGTTTCTGTAGCACCTGTTACAATGCGGTCTGTATATCCCCCCAGAATTCCAGAACCAATGAACTTGGAAATTCAGCCCAATATCTGCTATTGGTCACATTGAATATTACATTAATACTTCCCACCCTCGTGGATTAAATCTGTAGCTTAGTGGTTAGCGCAATGCAAAACAATTTGGGCTTTCTGGAGTCTGAGTTCAATTCTGGTGCCATCTGTTAGGAGTCTGTACATCCTCTCCTTGGAATGCTTCAGTTCCTCCCATATTCCAAAGATGTACCAGATAGGTTAATTAGTTATTGTAAATTGTCCCGTAATTAGGTTAAGGTTAATCTGGTTTGTTGGGGTTTGCTGTGGTAGTGCAGCTAGAAAGGCCAAAAAGACCTACTCCATACTGTATCACAAAATAAAAATTTAAAAACCTTGAGACCAATCTTGGCTCAATGCTCTGTTATGTCATGATGAGGATAAAGTCACAGATGGTTACAGGAAGTCCTTGGAAACCTTGTGTACCTTATGTAGAACATGGCACCAATCAAATG
Organism: Hypanus sabinus; assembly: GCF_030144855.1. Taxonomy (NCBI): domain Eukaryota; kingdom Metazoa; phylum Chordata; class Chondrichthyes; order Myliobatiformes; family Dasyatidae; genus Hypanus; species Hypanus sabinus. The sequence continues at coordinate 108,254,308 of NC_082719.1, forward strand.
AGATAAATGTCAGATTGTACCACCTCGACAGCCATGGGGTTTGTTAGATATAATATACGCCCATCAAAAATAAGGAAACAATAGACAACTGACTGGAAATCTTTCCAAAATTTAAAATACAGAGTTGATTAATGATTCTAAAAGGCAATAGAATTGCTGTTTACCTTAAATCTCCATCGAGTGACAACGACAAATTTCAAAGTATGATCCTTTCCAAGGATTTCTTCATTGCATAGAATATCCAACTATGGGGTAATGAAGAGAGGAAGGAGTCATGACAGTATAACACATCAGAGTACAAAAGAGATTTTGTTGTCAAACCCTGCCCACTGCAGGAAAGGACACGACAGGAATGTAAGTTCAGCTGAGTGCTAATGCCAGAAAAGCATTCAGCGCAGTGGGAAGATGATAAACACATTTGTTTTTAATTCAGCGATACAAGACAGCAACACTCAATTACACCCATGTGACCAACTGATTGTTTATTGGTAAGAGTCAGGTACCAACAATTTTACAATTTTGTCTGGTGCTAAGCATGCATTGTTTTAAAAGCTGGAAAACCTGTTGAGCAGGAAAGTCACAGTCTAAGGCCAGAATGACTTACTTCCAAAAACCACAGTCACTTTTCGTTGTGCAAAATATTACTAGAAAAATTCTCTTTTGATTGCCAGTAATTAAATTTAAGCAGAGTTCTCTGAAGGTGCAATCCAAAACCACATTCTTTATTCTATGGATTGAAGGTGGGGCTACAGAGATTACCCTGAAACCATGCCTGCTTGGAAGGTGGAAATAATGATCGATCTATGGTTACTGGCTACAGATCATAATTTAGAGCAAGACAGGGAGGTGGGGTGGGAGCTGGAGTGTAGATTGGGGGGGGTCAGGTGTGGGCTGCGTTGGGTATGGTGGGGTGGAGCATGGGGATGTCTGGGGTATGGCAGGTAGGATAGAGGGTGAGGTGATGATTAAGGTAAGGATGGGTGTTAGCATGAGAGGGAGGGTATGAGGGGAGATTTGAGACTGGGGGTGGACGAGGGTGCAGTGATGGGGCTGACCAGGGCGAGGGCAACGGGGAGGATGAGGGGTAGGGTATGAAGAGGCAGGGTGAGGACGGGGGTGTGGTTGGGGGAGTGTTGGGGGGGGACAGGAAAACAGAGCATCACAAGATTAAACATGGTGAAAAAAGCACTGATGAATTAAAACTAAACGAGATCAGAGTGAACAGATGGACATCATGCTGTTATTTTGTATATTGTATCTCACTAATGCTTGAAATAATTGGTTATAAAGCCTGTGACAGTCCAAAACTGTTTTAATATGGTAAAATAATTCTTTTTCTCTGATGGATTTGGGACCAAAGCCCTAATATTCTTTTTTATTTTCCAATATTACCTCATTAAATGATGTTAAGTTGAGTTTTTTGGCAATAAATTTCTTCAGGTGCAGAACAGTAGCCTGTGCTGAACATCGAATCCACTTTCTCTTCAGTCCTCGCAGTTTACTACTGTTACACTCCAGGCAGATGCTCACCTGGAACCAGACAGGGAACAACTCATTAAACAAGCTCTCTGCATCCTTCTACAGACAATACAGGTGTGTCCCCCCTTTACAAAAGTAGAGTGTTCCTACAAAACCTTTCTTAAGCCGAAATGGCGTAAAGCGAAGAACTATTAATCTGCATGGGAAAAATTTTCATAAAAGCGAAAATCCTCCTTGTAATGCCAAAACAGGTTACTAATGTAAGTCTTATGTAAAAGCGAAGTGGCATAAAGCAAACATTCGTAAAGCAGGGAACACCTATACTTTGAAAGAGTACATCATTTGTAATATTTTACAATTTAATTTTGTGTTTCCCATTGCTGGCATTTACAGGGACATGTTCCTTTCGCTATTTTAACTTTCCACATCAGAACATGAGGTTGTTCTAGTAGGTGATTATAACTTTCTACATATTGACTGGAATTCCCATATTGTAAAAGAACTGAATGGAACAGAGTTTGTCAAATGTGTTCAGGAAAGTTCCATTACATCAGTACATAGAACTCCCAAATACAGAGAGTGCAATATTAGTTCTATTTGTGAATAAGACGTGGCAGGTGAAAGAAGTTTGTGTAGGGAAACACTTTGCATCTAGTGATCATAATTTATTCATTTCAAGGTAATTACGGAAAAGGAAGGGTCTCATCCTCAGTTTAAGATTCTAAATTGGAGAAAGGACAATTTTAATGGCATCACAAAGGATCTGGCAAGTGTGGCCTGTGATGGGTTGTTTTCTGGCAAAGGTTTACTTGGTAAGTGGGAGCCTTCAAAAGGGAAATTTTGAGAGTACAGTTTGTATGCTCCTGTCAGAATAAAAGGCAAGGATACCAGGTTTAGGGAACCTTACCTTCAAGATATATTGTGCCTCAGTTAAGAAAAAGGAAGTGCACAGCAGGTACAGGGAGGTAGGAACAACTGAGAACCTTATGGAGTATAAGAAATACAAGAGAAAGAAATTCTTGAGTCAAAGTCTATATGGAGGTCGGTGACCAGTGGTGTGCTTCAGGGATCTGTTCTGGGACCCCTACTCTTCGTGATTTTTATAGATGACCTGGATGAGGAAGTGGAGGGATGGGCTAGTAAATTTGCTGATGATAGAAAGGTTGAGGGTGTTGTGGATAGTGTGGAGGGCTGTCAAGAGGTTACAGCGGGACATTGATAGGATGCAAAACTGGGCTGAGAAGTGGCAGTTCAACAGTTCAACCCAGATTAGTGTGAGGTGGTTCATTTTGGTAGGTCAAATATGATGGCGGAAATAGTATTAATGGTAAGGCTCTTGGTAGTGTGGAGGATCAGAGGGATCTTAGGGTCCACATCCAAAGGACGCTCAAAGCTGCTGCACAGGTTGACTCTGTGGTTAAGAAGGTGTATGTTGTATTGGCCTGCATCAATCATGGAATTGTATTTAGGAGCTGAGAGGTAATATTACAGCTATATAGGACCCTGCTCAGACCCCATTTGGAGTACTGTGCTCAGTTCTGGTTGCCTCACTACAGGAAGGATGTGGAAACCATAGAAAGGGTGCAGAGGTGATTTACAAGGATGTTGCCTGGATTGTGGAGCATGCCTTATGAGAACAGGTTGAGTGAACTCGGCCTTTTCTCCTTAGCGAACGACGGAGGATGAGAGGTAACCTCATAGAGGTGTATAAGATGATGAGAAGCAGTGATTATGTGGATAGTCAGAGGCTTTTTCCCAGGGCTGAAATGGTAGCAACAAAACGACACAGGTTTAAAGTGCTGGGGAGCAGGTACAGTGTAGATGTCAGGAGTAAGTTTTTTTACTCAGAGAGTGGTGAGTGCGTGGAATGGGCTGCCGGCAGCGGTGGTGGAGGCGGATATGATAGGGTCTTTTAAGAGACTTTTGGATAGGTACATGGAGCTCAGAAAAATAGAGGGCTATGTGTAAGCCTAGCGATTTCTATGGTAAGGGCCTGTATTGTGCTGTAGGTTTTCTATGTTTCGGTGTTTCTATGAGCCTCCACTGAACCTGCTCCAATGTCAGCACATCCTTTCATCCTTTTCGATGGTCCCAAAACCGTTTACACTCCTCCAAGTAAGGCCTCAACAGTGCCGTACAAAACCTCAGCACGACACCTTTGCATTTATATTCTAATTCTCTTGAAATGAATGCTAACATCACATTTACCGTCCTCACCATCAACTCAGACTACAGATTAGCCTTTAGGGAATTCTGCACGAGGACTCCCAAGTCCCTTTGCACCTTGGATTTTCAGAATTTTCTTGCTGTTTAGAAAATAGTCTTTGCTTTTAACTCTTCTCCCAAAGTGCATGACAATACACTTCCTGATACTGTATACCATTTGCCACTTCTCTGTTCACAACAGTGATTCCAGGAATGAAAGGGTTACTGTATGAGGATCGTCTGGCAGTGCTTGGGCTGTATTCCCTGGAGTTCTGGAGAATGAGGGGGGATCTCATTGACACATTCTAGATGGTAAAAAGCCTGAACAGATTAGAAATGGCAAAGTTAATTCCCATTGTAGGGGAGTCTAGGACAAGAGGGCACGACTTCAGAATTGAAGGACATCCATTTAGAACTGAGATGCGGCAAAATGACTTTAGTCAGAGGGTGGTAAATCTGTGGAATGTATTGCCAGAAGCAGCTGAGGAGGTCATAGAACACAGAACAATACAGCACAGTACAGGCCCTTCGACCCACAACATTGGTACCGACCCTTAAACCCTGCCTCCCATATAACGCCCCCCCCACCTTAAATTACTCCATATACCTATTTAGTAGACTCTTAAATATCACTAGTGTATCTGCTTCCACCACTGAATCAGGCAGTGCATTCCATGCACCAACCACTCTCTGAGTAAAAAACCTTCCTCTAACATCCCCCTTGAATTTCCCACCCCCCTTACCTTGAAGCCATGTCCTCTTGTATTGAGCAGTGGTGCACTGGGAAAGAGGCACTGGCTGTCCACTCTATCTATTCCTCTTAATATCTTGTATATCTCTATCATGTTTCCTCTCATCCTCCTTCTCTCCAAAGAGTAAAGCCCTAGCTCCCTTAATCTCTGATCATAATGCATACTCTCTAAACCAGGCAGCATCCTGGTAAATCTCCTCTGTACCCTTTCCAATGATACCACATTCTTCCTATAGTGAAGCAACCAGAAGTGGACACAGTACCAAGTGTGGCCTAACTGGAGTTTTATAGAGCTGCATCATTACCTCGCAACTCTTAAACTCTATCCCTCGACTTCTGAAAGCTAACACCCCATAAGCTATCTTAACTACCCTATCTACCTGTGAGGCAACTTTCAGGGATCTGTGGATATGTACCCCCAGTTCCCTCTGCTCCTCCACACTACCAAGTATCCTGCCATTTACTTTGTACTCTGCCTTGGAGTTTGTCCTTCCAAAGTGTACCACCTCAGACGTCTCCGAGATGAACTCCATCTGCCACTTCTCAACCCATTTCTACATCCTGCTAATGTCTCTCTGCAATCTTCGACAATCCTCTACACTATCTACAACACCATCAACCTTTGTGTCTTCTGCAAACTTGCCAACCCACCCTTCTGCCCTCACATCCAGGTCGTTAATAAAAGTCACAAAAAGTAGGGGTCCCAGAAATGCTCCTTGTGGGACACCACTAGTCACAACCCTCCAATCCAAATGTACTCCCTCCATCATAACTCTCTGCTTTCTGCATGCAAGCCAATTCTGAATCCACCTGGCCAAACTTTCCTGGATCCCATGCCTTCTGACTTTCTGAATAAGCCTACCGTGTGGAACCTCGTCAAATGCCTTACTAAAATCCATGTAGATCACATCCACTGCACTACCCTCATCTACATGCCTGGTCACCTCCTCAAAGAACTCTATCAGGCTTGTTAGACACGACCTGCCCTTCACAAAGGCATGCTGACTGTCCCTGATCAGACCATGATTCTCTAAATGCCCAAAGATCCTATCTTTAAGAATCTTTTTCAACAGCTGTTCCACCACAGATGTAAGGCTCACTGGTGTATATTTACCCGGACTATCCCTACTACCTTTTTTGAACAAGGGGACAACAATTGCCTCCCTCCAATCCTCCGGTACCATTCCCATGCACAACAAGGACATAAAGATCCTAGCCAGAGGCTCAGCAATCTCTTCCCTCGCCTCGTGGAGCAGCCTGGGGAATATTCCATCAGGCCCCGTGGACTTATCCGTCCTAATGTATTTTAACAACTCCAACCCCTCTTCTCCCTTAATATCAACATGCTCCAGAACATCAACCTCACTCATATTGTCCTCACCGTCATCAAGTTCCCTCTCATTGGTGAACACCGAAGAGAAGTATTCATTGAGGACCTCGCTTACAGGCACATTTTCCCATCTTTATCTCTAATCGGTCCTACCTTCACTCCCGTCATCCTTTTTCCTTTACCCTACTCGCCAAGGCCTTCTCATGTCCCCTTCTTGCTCTCCTCAGCCCCTTCTTAAGCTCCTTTCTTGTTACCCTGTATTCTTCAATAGTCCCATCTGATCCTTGCTTCCTAAACCTCACGTATGCTGCCTTCTTCCATCTGACTAGATTTTCCACCTCATTTGTCACCCATGGTTCCTTCACCCTACCATTCTTTATCTTCCTCACCAGGACAAATTTATCCCTAACATCCTGCAAGAGATCCCTAAACATCAACCACATGTCCATAGTACATTTCCCTGCAAAAACATCATCCCATTTCACACCCACAAGTTCTAGCCTTATGGCCTCATAATTTGCCCTTCCCCAATTAAAAATTTTCCTGTCCTCTCTGATTCTATCCTTTTCCATGATAATGTTAAAGGCCAGGGAGCCATGGTCACTGTCCCCCAGATGCTCACCCACTGAGAGATTTGTGACCTGACCCGGTTCATTACCTAATACTAGATCTAGTATGGCATTCCCCCTAGTCGGCCTGTCAACATACTGTGACAGGAATCCATCCTGGACATACTTAACAAACTCTGCCCTGTCTAAACCATTGGAACTAATTAGGTGACAATCAATGTTAGGGAAGTTAACATGCCATGATAACAACCCTGCTATTTTTGCACATTTCCAAACTCTACCTCACAATCTGCTACCAGGGGGCCTATAGAATACTCCCAATAGAGTAACTGCTCCCTTCGTGTTCCTGATTTCCACCCATACTGACTCAAAGAGGATCCTGCTACATTACCCACCCTTTCTGTAGCTGTAATAGTATCCCTGACTAGTAATGCCACCCCTCCTCCCCTTTTTCCCCTCTCTATCCCTTTTAAAGCACTGAAATCCAGGAATATTGAGAATCCATTCCTGAATATCTACATGATCAAGTTTTTCGGTCCACTGTAAGTCATCCTACAATCACCAAGATCCCTTTCCGTAGTAGAAAAGTACTCATTAAGTACTGTGGCGACCCACTTTCTGCGCAGGTGAACCGGCTCACAAATAGCCAGCGCGTAGGGAGAGACTTTGGTAATGCACCTCTGACGTCATTTCCGCCCGGAGAGGGTGGGTGCTAGGGATTAAATGCCAAAGCGGCGAAGTTTGATAAACTAGTCCCGACTGCGTGTCGTCTCTAGCTCTGTTTGTAGTACATCAGGTGACCCTGACGGTCCAAACGGGATTTGGACTAAAGATGACCGACTCTTCATCTGTTCACGCAGTTTCGCTAAAACTGCCAACTTTCTGGACGCTGCGACCACGTGTGTGGTTTAGCCAAGCAGAAGCCCAGTTCCAGATTCGGCAGACATCCTCTGATTCCATGCGTTACTACCACGTGGTGAGCGCCCTTAACCAGGAGACAGCTGCCCAGGTTGCGGATTTCATACAGTCGCCCCCGGAAGAAGGCAAATATGAAGCATTCAAAGCGCTGCTCATTAGGAACTTCGGCCTCTCACGGCGTGAGTGGGGTGCCCGCCTGCTTCACCTGGATGGTTTGGGAGACAGACTGCCATCACCATCGATGAATGAGATGCTGTGGAAAGCCAAGAGGGAGAGCATGACGTCTGTCAGTCAGATTACCAGGCCACGCGCCCAACAGCGGACCAGACCAGGCTCGGCAGGGGGGCGCACACAACACGGGCAGAAGTGAGGAGGCCAGTGAACAGTAGTGTTTCTACCACCAGCGGTGGGGCACAAAAGCAGTCTGGGACAAAAACAGTCTTGTACATCTGGGACAAACAGTCAGGACGCCGCTTCTTGGTCGACACCGGAGTGGAAATCAGCGTCTTGTCCCCGACGGGGAACGACACCCGCAACAGGAAGCCAGGACCCACCCTAAGGGCCGCAAACGGCAGCAAGATACGGACCTACGGCACCTGCACAATGCAGCTGCAGTTCGGCACCAGCTGGTTCACGTAGGACTTCACACTGGCTGCAGTGGCCCAACCACTCCTGGGGGCGGACTTCTTGCGAGCTCACAGCCAGCTGGTCAACTTGCAAGGGAAAAGACTGGTACATGCTGAGGCTTTCCAGACGTTCTCCCTGGGTGAAGCCAAATTGCCGGCCCCACACCTGGACCCCATCACGCTGCCCGACCTCGAATTCACCAGAATCCTGGAGGACTTTCCATCAATTCTGGCACCGCAGTTCACGGCAGCCATGCCCAAACACGGGGTACAGCACCACATTCCAACCCAGGGACCACCCCTCCATGCCCGCGCACGAAGGCTCCGCCTGGTGAAGGAGGAGTTCAAGAGGATGGAGGAATTGGGGATCGTACAGAGGTCCGACAACCCATGGGCCTCCCCCTTGCACATGGTACCCAAAGCAGCCGGGGGTTGGAGACCATGCGGCGACTACCGCAGACTGAACAAGGCTAGAACTCCAGACCGCTACCCCGTGCCGCACATACAGGACTTTGCAGCAAACCTGCACAGGGCAAAAATATTTTCCAAAGTAGACCTCATCCAGGGATACCATCAAATCCCGGTGCACCCTGAAGACATCCCCAAAACAGCACTCATCACCCCATTCAGCCTGCTCGAGTTCCTCCGAATGCCGTTCGGCCTGAAGAATGCCGCACAGACGTTCCAACGGCTAATGGATGCGGTGGGACGCAACCTGGACTTTGCGTTCATCTATTTGGACGACAACCTTATAGCCAGCAGTAGTCGCCAGGAGCATCTGTCCCACCTCCGCCAGCTCTACTCCCGTCTGAGTGATTTCGGCCTCACGATCAACCCGGCCAAATGTCAGTTCGGTCTTGATACCATCGACTTCCTGGGCCACAGGATTACCAAAGATGGGGCAACACATCTGTCCGCCAAGGTAGACGCGATCCGCCACTTTGCCCGACCCAACACGGTCAAAGGCCTGCAGGAGTTCGTTGGTATGCAGAACTTCTACCACTGTTTCCTCCCCTCAGCAGCCCGTATCATGTGCCCTTTGTACACCCTGATGTCGGGTAAAGGCAAGGACATTACTTGGGACGAGGAGGCCACGGCCACTTTCGTTAAAGCCAAGGAAGCCTTGGCAGATGCCGCAATGCTGGTGCACCCCAGAACAGACGTTCTGACGCACTCACGGTGGACGCATCCGACACAGCAATCAGTGGGGTGCTGGAGCAGCTCACCGAGGGGCGCTGGCAACCCCTGGCGCTCTTCTGCAAGCACCTACGACCACCCGAACTCAAGTACAGTGCTTTCGACCAGGAGCTGTTGACACTGTATCTGGCAATCCGGCATTTCAGGTACTTCTTAGAAGGCAGGCCATTCACCGCATTCATGGACCACAAACCGTTGACCTTCGCATTCACGAAGGTGTCCGATCCCTGGTTGGCTTGCCAGCAGCGACATCTGTCCTACATCTCTGAGTGCACGACAGACATCCAGCATGTCTCGGGAAAGGACAACATCACAGCGGACGCACTCTCCAAACCAGCTGTCCAGGCCCTGTCCCTGGGGGATGGACTATGCAGCACTGGCGGAGGCGCAGAAGGCAGACGACGAGATGCCCAGCTACAGGACCGCAGTCTCGGGTTTGCAGCTGCAGGACTTTCTCGTAGGCCCAGGTGAGAGGACCCTCCTGTGCGACGTGGCTACCTGCCAACCTCGCCCCATCGTTCCGGCAGCCTGGAGGCAGCGAGTTTTCGACTCCATACACAGTTTTACGCACCCATCTATCAGGACAACCGTCTGGCTGGTCTCCAGCAAGTTTGCGTGGCACAGTCTTCGCAAGCAGGTCAGTGAATGGGCCAGAACGTGCGCGCATTGCCAAACAGCCAAGGTGCAGCGGCACACTAAAGCCCCGCCGCAGTAGTTCGAACCCACCCACCAGAGGTTCGACCACATTCATGTGGATATCGTGGGCCCCCTACCAGTGTCCCGAGGAGCGCAGTATCTCCTAACTATGGTAGACCGGTTCACGAGGTGGCCAGAGGCGGTCCCGCTCACTGACACATCTGCCGATTCCTGCGCCCGAGCACTGATTGCAACCTGGGTAGCATGTTTCGGGGTACCGGCCCACATTACCTCCAACAGAGGTGCCCAGTTCACCTCCAGCCTGTGGTCAGCCCGTTGGGAACGCAGCTACACCACACTACTGCCTACCACCCACAGTCGAACGGACTAGTGGAACACTTCCACCGTCACTTGAAGTCGGCTCTCATGGCCCGCCTGAGAGGACCTAACTGGGTGGACGAGCTTCCTTGGGTCTTGCTTGGAATTCGCACGGCGCCCAAAGAGGACCTGCACGCCTCGTCGGCCGAGTTAGTGTACAGCGTACCCCTGGCCGTCCCGGGAGAGTTCATACCAGCCCCAAGGGTGCAAGAGGAACAGTCCTGGACAGACTACGCGAAAGGCTTGGCAACCTGGCCCCCGTGCCGACTTCACAGCATGGACGGAACACGACCCATGTACCCAAAGATTTGCAGGACTGTAAATTTGTGTTTGTACGAAGGGCAGGACACCGGGCACCGCTACAGCAGCCATGTGAGGGGCCATTCAAGGTGATCAACAACAACGGGTCCACGTACGTTCTGGACATTGGGGGGAAAGAGCAGGTTTTCATGGCGGACCGACTCAAACCAGCCCATGTGGACTTGGCGCAGCCGGTCAAGGTTCAGGCACTGCGGCACAGAGGCAGACCTCCCAAACAGAGGCTGATCCAGACTGTGGACATTGGGGGGTGTATCGCCGGTTCTGGGGCGGGGGGTTATGTGGCAACCCACTTTCTGCGCAGGCAAGCTGGCTCACAAATAGCCAACGCGCGGGGAGAGACTTTGGTAATGCACCTCTGACGTCATTTCCACCCGGAGAGGGCGGGCGCTAGGGATTAAATGCCAGTGCTGCGGTTTGAATAAACTAGTCTCGAAACGACTTACCGACTGCGTGTCATCTCTAGCTCTGTATGTAGTACATCGCTACAGTACCTCTATTATCTCCTCCGGTTCCACACACACTTTTCCACTGTCACACTTGATTGGTCTTATTCTCTCACATCTTATCCTCCTGCTCTTCACATACTTGTTGAATGCCTTGGGTTTTTCCTGAATCCTGTCCACCAAGACCTTCTTATGGTCCCTTCCGGCTCTCCTAATTTCATTCTTAAACTCTTTCCTGCTAGCCTTATAATCTTCCAGATCTCTGTCCCTAGATTTTTGAACCTTTTGTAAGTTCTTCTTACGTTTATCTGTTATTCATTCTTTGGGGCATTTCTCTGTTTTCATAGTGTTATATGCCCCAGGGTAAATTTTTTCTGCAGGCTGCGACTTAAAAACGCCGGGAGAATGAGACTGACTTTTGGACACTGTTTGAGTTGGGGGGTGAGGGAGAGAGAGAGGGAGAGAGAGAGAGGGAGAGAGAGAAGGGGGGAGAGAGAGAGGAGGGGAGAGAGAGGGGGGGAGGGAGGGGGAGAGAGAGAGGGGGAGGGAGGGGGAGAGGGAGGGAGAGGGGGAGAGAGAGGGGGAGGGAGAGAGAGAGAGAGTTATTTGATGGGCAATTGACGCTATGGTTTCTCTGCAGCTTGTTTTGAATATACAAGGACAGAGTCTAGATGGATTTGGTCAATGAAAGACAGCAGTGAGTTGGTTGCTGGTTTAAACTTTCAGTAGCACAAAGGACACACACAAAATGCCGGTAGAACGCAGCAGGCCAGGCAGCATCTATAGAAAGGAACACAGTCGACGTTTTGGGCCGAGACCCTTCGTCAGGACTAACTGAAAGAAAAGATAGTAAGAGATTCTCTTACTTCTCAAATCACTTACTATCTTTTCCTTCAGTTAGTCCTGACGAAGGGTCTCGGCCCAAAACATCGACTGTGCTTCTTCCTATAGATGCTGCCTGGCCTGCTGCGTTCCACCAGCATTTTGTGTGTGTTGCTTGAATTTCCAGCATTTGCAGATTTCATCGTGTTTGTGTAGTCCAAGGGGGTGAGTTGAGATCGATCCAGAGTATTGATAAATGACTCTCACAAGTTTCTGCAACTAGAAGTAGCTCGCAGAGTAGAGAGAGGAGAGGAGAGGAAGGTTTGCAACAGAAGAAACCTAGTGATAAAGAGATCACTGTTTGGACTCTCTCTCCAAGTAGCCTGTAAGGGTGAGTTTGTTTCCATTTGACTACAAAGGTATGATTGCAACGTAGTTAATCTACAGGAGTGGGTTCTCTGGTGAGGGGAAAACCTTTGTGAATACCACGTGTGTATTTACCCTTTGTCTGGGTGTGGTAGTTCACTGAAGAAAGGCACCCCTGTGGCAAATCACTGTTGGAGTTATTTCGTATGTCATGGAACTGGAAAGGTCCAGAATATTTTGAAGGGAGAGGGCGAGCAGCCAGCTGTCTTGGTACATGTTGGTACCAATGACATTGATAGGAAAAGGGAGGAAGTCCTGAAGAGAGCTTTCCGGGAGTTAGGAAGGAAGCTGAGAAACAGGACCTCCAGGGTAGTAATCTCAGGATTGCAACCTGTGCCACGTGCCAGTGAGGGCAAGAATAGTAGGATCAGGCAGATGAATGCATGGCTGAGAGACTGGTGCAGGGAGCAGGGCTTCAGATTCTTGGATCATTTGGATCTCTTCTGAGGGAAGTATGACCTGTTCAAAAAGGACGGGTTACACCTGAACCCGAAGGGGACCAATATCCTGGCGGGAAGGTTTAATAGAGCTGTTAGAGAGGGTTTAAACTAATTTGGCGGGGGATGGGAACCAGAATGGTAGAGCGGAGGAGGGGTAAGACAGAAATAAATCTAAGATAGTGAGCAGTAAAGATGTCAGGAAGGACAGGCAGATGAAGGGGTAAATTTGCAGCCATTGGGATGAATTCCAGTGCAATAAAGTTGCAGTGCAATCAAAACAAAAAGTACCAAATACTGGACTTAAGGTGTTATACCTAAATGCACGCAGCATAAGGAATAAGGTGGATGATCTTGTCGTACAATTACAGATTGGCAGGTATGATATTGTGGACATTACTGAGATGTGGCTAAAGGATGCATGTCTCTGGGAGCTGAACGTCCAAGAATACACCGTGTATCAGAAGGATAGACAGGTAGACAGAGGCGGTGGCATGGCTTTATTGGTAAGAAATGATATTAAATCATTAGGAAGAGGTGACATAGGATCGGAAGGTGCAGAATCTTTATGGGTTGAGCTAAGAAATCGCAGGGGTAAAAGGACCCTGATGGCAGTTATATACAGGCCTCCTAACAGCTACAGTGATGTGGACTACAAATTACAACAGGAAATAGAAAAGGCTTGCCAGAAGGGCAGTGTTAAGATAACTGTAGGAGATTTTAACATGCGGGTGGATTGGGAAAATCAGGTCGGCACTGGATCTCAGGAGAGTGAATTTGTACGAGATGGCTTTTTAGAACAGCTTGTTGTTGAGCCCACTAGGGGATCAGCTGTACTAGACTGGGTATTGGGTAATGAACCAGTGGTGATTAGAGAGATTGAGGTGAAGGAACCCTTAGGAGGCAGTGATCACAACATGATTGAGTTCACTGTGAAATTTGAGAAAGAGAAGCCAAAATCCAAAGTGTCAGTATTTCAGTGGAGTAAAGAAAATTACAGTGGCATGAGAGAGGAACTGGCCAAAGTTGACTGGAAAGGGACACTAGTGGGAAGGACGGCAGAGCAGCAGTGGCTGGAATTTATGCGAGAAGTGAGGAAGGTGCAAGACAGATACAGCTCAACAAAGAAGAAATTTTCGAATGGAAAAAGGATGCAACCGTGGCTGACCAGAGAAGTCAAAGCCAAAGTAAAAGCAAAGAAGAGGGCATACAAGGAAAGGTAATAAAGGTAATAATCTCTGGATTACTACCAGTGTCACTTGCTAGTCAGAGTAGAAATAGGAGGATATTTCAGATGAATACGTGGCTTGAAAAATGGTGCAAGGGGGAGGGATTCAAATTTCTGGGGCATTGGAACCAGATCTGGGGGAGGTGGGACCGGGACAAACAGGATGGTTTGCACCTGGGCTGGACTGGAACCAGTGTCCTAGGGGGAGCGCTTGCTACCGCTGTTCAGAAGGATTTAAACTAATGTGGCATGGGGATGGGAACAAGTGCAGAGAGATAGAGGGGTGTAAAATGAGGGTAGAAGCAAAAAGTAGTAAGGTGAAAAGTAAAAGTGGCAGGCAGGCAAATCCAGGGCAAAAATCAAAAAGGATCACTTTTCAACATAATTGTATAAGGGCTAAGAGTGTTGTAAAAACAAGCCTGAAGGCTTTGTGTGTCAATGCGAGGAGCATTCATAACAAGGTGGATGAATTAAATGTGCAGATAGTTATTAATGAATATGATATAGTTGGGATCACAGAGACATGGCTCCAGGGTGACCAAGGATGGGAGCTCAACATCCAGGGATATTCAATATTCAGGAGGGATAGACAGGAAAGAAAAGGAGGTGGGGTAGCGTTGCTGGTTAGAGAGGCGATTAACACCATAGAAAGGAAGGACATTAGCCTGGAGGATGCGGAATCGATACGGGTAGAGCTGCATAACATTAAGGGGCAGAAAACACTGGTGGGAGTTGTGTACAGGCCACCTAACAGTAGTAGTGAGGTTGGAGATGGCATTAAACAGGAAATTAGAAATGCGTGCAATAAAGGAACAATAGTTATAACGGGTGACTCCAATCTACATATAGATTGGGTGAACAAAATTGGTAACGGTGCTGAGGAAGAGGATTTCTTGAAATGTATACAGGATGGTTTTCTGAACCAACATGTCAAGAAACCAACTAGAGAGCAGGCCATTCTAGGATTGGGTATTGAGCAACGAGGAAGGGTTAGTGAGCAATCTTGTCGTGCAAGGCCCCTTGGGTAAGAGTGACCATAATATGGTGGAATTCTTCATTAAGACGGAGAGTGACATAGTGACATAGTCAGAAACAAAGGTTCTGAACTTAAAGAAGGGTAACTTTGAAGGTATGAGATGTGAATTAGCTAAAATAGACTGGCAAATGATACTTAAATGGTTGACGGTGGATATGCAATGGCAAGCATTTAAAGATCGCATGGATGAACTACACCAATTGTTCATCCCAGTTTGGCAAAAGAATAAACCAGGGAAGGTAGTGCACCCATGGCTGACAAGGGAAATTAGGGATAGTATCAATTCCAAGGAAGAAACATACATATTAGCCAGAAAAAGTGGCACACCTGAGGACTGGGAGAAATTCGGAGTCCAGCAGAGAAGGACAAAGGGCTTAATTAGGAAAGGGAAAAAAGATTATGAAGGAAAGCTGGCAGGGAACATAAAACTGACTGTAAAAGCTTTTATAGATATGTGAAAAGAAAAAGATTGGTTAAGACAAATGAAGATCCCTTACAGTCAGAAACAAGTGAATTGATCATGGGGAACAAGGACATGGCAGACCAATTGAATAACTACTTTGATTCTGTCTTCACTAAGGAGGACATAAATAATCTTCTGGAAATAGTAGGGGACAGGGGGTCTAGTGAGATGGAGGAACTGAGGGAAATACATGTTAGTAGGGAAGTGGTGCTAGGTAAATTGAACGGATTAAAAGCAGATAAATCCCCAGGGCCAGATGGTCTGCATCCCAGAGTGCTTAAGGAAGTAGTCCAAGAAATAGTGGATGCATTAGTGATAATTTTTCAAAACTCTTTAGATCCTGGATTAGTTCCTGAGGATTGGAGGGTGGCTAATATAAACCCACTTTTTAAAAAAGGAGGGAGAGAGAAACCGGGGAATTATAGACCGGTTAGCCTGACATCGGTGGTGGGGAAAATGCTAGAGTCGGTTATCAAAGATGAGATAACAGCACATTTGGAAAGAGGTGAAATCATCGGACAAAGTCAGCATGGATTTGTGAAAAGAAAATTATGTCTGATGAGTCTTATAGAATTTTTTTGAAGATGTAACTAGTAGAGTGGATAGGGGAGAACCAGTGGATGTGGTATATTTGGATTTTCAAAAGGCTTTTGACAAGCTCCCACACAGGAGATTAGTGTGCAAACTTAAAGCACACGGTATTGGGGGTATGGTATTGATGTGGATAGAGAATTGGTTGGCAAACAGGAAGCAAAGAGTGGGAATAAATGGTAGCTTTTCAAATTGGCAGGCGGTGACTAGTGGGGTACCGCAAGGCTCAGTGCTGGGACTTCAGTTGTTTACAATATATATTAATGATTTAATTGAGGGAATTAAATGCAGCTGACGGTGGTGTCTGAAAAGAGGATGCTGTCCAAGTTGCATGCCATCTTGGACAATGTCTCCCATCCACTCTATAATGTACTGGTTAGGCACAGGAGTACATTCAGCCAGAGACTCATTCCACCAAGATGCAACACTGAGCATCATAGGAAGTCATTCCTGCCTGTGGCCATCAAACTTTACAACTCCTCCCTCGGAGTGTCAGACACCCTGAGCCAATAGGCTGGTCCTGGACTTATTTCCACTTGGCATAACTTACCTATTATTATTTAATTATTTATGGTTTTATATTGCTATATTTCTACACTATTCTTGGTTGGTGCGACTGTAACAAAACCCAATTTCCCTCAGGATCAATAAAGTATGTCTGTCTGTCTGTATACACTACCTGTTGTGTTCAGAGTTCGAGGGGTTCTGATACAGGAGATGAGATGTACCACATGATGAGTTCAGAGTTCGAGAGGTTCTGATACAGGAGATGAAATACACTACCTGTTCAGTTCAGGTTCAAGGGGTTCTGATACAGCTGATGAAATGTCCGATCTGTTGAGTTCAGAGTTCGAGGAGTTCCAATACAGGGGATGAAATACACTACCTGTTGAGTTCAAAGGGTTCTGATACAGGGCAGTGTTGAGACTTTTCAAGCACTGTGAGGTCTCACTTGGAGTACTGTAAACAAGTTTAGCTCCCTTATCTTAGGCTACATCCACACTAGACCGGATAATTTAGAAATGCTGGTTTTG
This sequence comes from Hypanus sabinus, assembly GCF_030144855.1. Classification (NCBI taxonomy): domain Eukaryota; kingdom Metazoa; phylum Chordata; class Chondrichthyes; order Myliobatiformes; family Dasyatidae; genus Hypanus; species Hypanus sabinus. Next base: position 108,271,198 of record NC_082719.1, read on the forward strand.
CGTAAAAACGATAGGCGTCCAAACTATGCATTTTTGAAAATATCTGTATCCACACTGAAATGGAGATTTCGCTAAATCTTCTCCTCCTGCGCATGTGCAGGACACATCTACCGAAAACAAGTGACAGGTTTGGTGTTGAATCTCGCCGTAAAAGTGCGCGTTTGTGTAGTTACAGACTAGAAAAACTTAAAACAATGGACAGCTGTTGGCTCTTGCACAGGAGAACTTAAATCTAAAAAAAACAAATACTGGAGAGTACGGTGGCAACCGACAGAGAGTTCACAGGCAGACTGACCCGGCTGATGACGAACATTGAAAAATTGACTAACTCTGTTGCATTAATAAAGCACCTTGTTAAATGTATAAAACATATCTGCATCAATGTTATCTTGTATTTCCATACAATGTTACATTAGGCTGTTACACATCTATTGTCAGAGAAGTACTTGCATAAATAGGTAAACCACCTTCATACGATCAAGGACAGAAAACAGGGCAAAGTGAGTACAGCATACTTATTTATTTAGTAAGTTATGGGTCAAAGTATTTGGTGAGTACATTTCTAACTCTTCTGGCTTCAGTCTCTTTGCCGTCTGTTCTGAAATTTTTAGGTTGCGTTCAAGAAAACAATGAAATAGCGCGCTGCTGTCTGCCAGCGTTTTCAAAAGTCTCCGGTTACCCTGTCCACAATGATCTGCCCAAGCAGCGTTTTCAAGAATACCCACCCTGGAAAGCATTTCTGAAAAGCTCCTGTTTTGGGGGACGAAAATGCCGTTTTAGTGTGGACGGAGTGTAAAAACAAAGAGAAAAGGCTTTGGTTACGGATTTATCTTGCGTAGTGTGGATGTAGCCTTAGAAAGGATGTGCTGAAACTGGAGAGGGTTCAAAGGTAATTCATGAAAAGGATTTCAGGATTGAATGGCTTCTCATATGAAGAGGGTCTGATGACTCTGAGCCTGTAGGACCCAGAGGAGAGCCTCAGAATTGAGAGACATCCGTTTAGAACAGAGATGAGGAGGAATTTCTTTAGCCAGAAGGTGGTGAATCTGTGGAATTCTTTGCCACAAGCAATTGTGGAGGCCAAGTCTTCATGTATATTTAAGTCACAGGTTGATAGATTGTTGATTACATAAAGGGATAAGGGGAGAAAGTAAATGATTGGGACTGGAAGGTAAATTGGATCAGCAATGAGCAAACGCGATTGGCTAAATATCCTACTTCTGCTCTTTTACCTTATGGTCTAATAATAGAAATTATGATAATACAATTAAAAAAGTGCAGAAGAACAACACAGGGTTTATGATGTCTGAAACCAGGCTGGGAAATTCAGAACACATTTCCAGCAAGACATTCTCAAAATTATGCAACTAGATTTTCTCTCCTGCTGCAATGCAGGCTTGATGAGACTTAGCGTTCATGATGCTGAAATAGGAATCATCCTGACACAGCATTATCAGCAATTAGAAGCACATCATTTAGTCAATAATTTGATGTATGTCACATTAAAAAAACCTCTGAAAAATTAGGAACAGCAAAACAAATGTTTACCGTTTATCTTTTCTAGCTATCTGTAGATTAGTGTGAATTTCACCCCACATAGTCACAGTGAGCAGCCAGCATTCTCATGTAAGGCATAAGTAGATCATAAAGCCACAGGACCACAAGACCATGGGAGCAGAATTAGACCACTCAGCCCAATGCTCCGACATTCCATCTATTATCCCTCTCAAGCCCATTCTCCTGCCTCCTCCCTGTAATCTTTGAAGCCTTGACTAATCAAGAACCTTTCAACCTCTGCTTTAATTATACCAAATGCCTTTGCCTGCACACCCAACTTTTGCAAAGAATTCCACAGACTCACTACCCTCTGGCTAAAGAAATTTCTTTATTTCTGTTCTAAATGGACATCCTTTGAATTCTGAGACTGTGCCCTCTGGTCTTAGACTTCCCCACATCCTCTCCACATGCACCATCTAGATCACACATTTGCCGCACTGGCTCCCTTCAGCACTATACTGTCCACATTTCCTGCACGTGCAACATTTTCCCATTCACCCATCACCCCCCCTTTGGATGTCTTGCCACTTACTCACACTGAAGGGTACATTTCTGTAGCTGATTAGCTCACTAGCATGTTTTCCAGTTCACAGTGCAGAAGCCCACACAGAGGTACCCAATCAGGATGTATTGCTCATCAAATGTGGACTTGGGTTAAGCAGAAATGTGAAGTGGAGGAGGCTGATGTGTGGCTTATCAAGGGGTACAAAATCATGAAGGGCATTGATAGGGCGAATATGGAGTCATTTTCTGCGATTAGCGAGTCTAAAACTGGAAAGCATGGGTTTGATAGTGAAAGAGGAAAAGTTTAAAGGGGACATGATGGTAAAGTTCTTCTTAGAGCAGGGATTACCAACCACTGTTTACGGCATGGATAGAGGAGTCTGCGGACCCCAGGTTGGGAAACTCTGTGATGGAACATGATGCCAAAGGCATTGGTAGAGGTGTGCACAATTACAATGGCTAGGATATATGCATAAGATGATGAGAGGCATTGATTGTGTGGATAGTCAGAGGCTTTTTCCCAGGGCTGAAATGGTTGTCACAAGAAGACACAGGTTTAAGGTGCTGGGGAGCAGGTACAGAGAAGATGTCAGGGGTAAGTTTTCTTACACAGAGAATGGTGAATGCGTGGAATGGGCTGCCAGCAATGGTGGTGTTGGCAGATACGATAGGGTCTTTTAAGAGACTCTTGAATAGGAACATGGAGCTTAGAAAAATAAAGGGCTAGTAAGCCTAGTAATTTCTAAGGTAGGGACATGTTCAGCACAACTTTGTGGGCCGAAGGGCCTGTATTGTGCTGTACGTTCTATGAGACATTTGGACAGGTACAGGTATTAGAATTTATTAGAGCAGAGGTTCCCAGCCTGGGGTTCATGAACCCCCTTACTTATTAGTACTGGTCCATGACATAAAAAAAGGTTGGGAACCCTTGTAGTAAAGGGACATGGGCCAGATTACTCTGCCTCAGAAGGCAGTGGAGGCCAATTCTCTGGATGCTTTTAAGAGTTAGATAGAGCTCTAAAAGATAGCGGAGTCAAGGGATATGGACAGAAGGCAGGAACAGGGTACTGATTGTAAATGATCAGCCATGATCACAGTGAATGGTGGTGCTGGCTCGAAGAGCCGAACGGCCTACTCCTGCACCTACTGTCTGTTGACATTGACACACGGGACTAAATGAGAAAATAATTTTGATTAGCAGGGAAAAGGTTTACCAAATGGCCTGTTTCTGTGCTGTGTAATTCCATAACTTTTCAGTAATAACACGCCTGGATACAACATTCATGACTTGGAAGCATTTCAAATGCTAGGTTGATGTGAAACCGAGAAGCTGAGGGGCTATACTGACTGAAGTAGAGAAGAACAATATTAGATGAACTTGTAGAAATATGCTGAGGTGCCAATAGGGTGACTGCTCAGAGAATGGTCTTTGGTGGTTTAATCAATAATGCATAATTTCATATTAAGGAGAAGGCACGTCTATGGAAGAACATCCTGGAGATTTGTGAACCTCTGCTATTCTCTACGCAAAACATCAATGGAAGTGAGGTCAACATCAAATCAGACCCGATCTTAGCGAATGGACCATTAGAGTGAGGAGCAATACTCTGCTCCTATTTCTTACATTATTATTTGCCCAGCTCGTAGATATTCTTATGAGAGAACATAATGGAGGTGAAAGGTCACATAATAGAGGCGTCAATAGTTAGGGGGACAGATAGGAGATACTGAGGCAGCAATAAAGAAACCATAACATTATGTTTGTTGATGATACAAAAGTTGGGGGTGTTGTGGATAGTCTGGAGGGTTGTCAGAGATTATAATGGGATATCAATAGGATGCAGAACTGGGCTGAGAAGTGACAGATGGAGTTCAAACCAGATAAGTATGAAGTGGTTCATCTCGGTAGGTCAAATTCAAATTTGAAGACAGAATATAATACTAATGATAAGACTCTTAGCAGTGTGGAGGATCAGCCAAATCTGGGATTCTGTGTCCATAGGACACTCAAAGCTGCTGCACAGGTTGATCGTGTTTTTAAGGCGTATGGTGCGTTGGCCTTCATCAACCATGGGAATGAGTTCAAGTGCCATAAGGTAATGTTACAGCTATATAAGACCTTAGTTAGACTCCACTTGGAGTACTGTCTTCAGTTCTGGCCACCTCACTACAAGAAGGATGTGGATACTATAGAGAGAGTGCAGAGGAGATTTACAAGGATGTTATTTGGATTGGGGAGCATGCCTTATAAGATGAACTTGGTCTTTTCTTCTTGGAGCAATGGAGGATGAGAGCTGACCTGATAGAGGTGAATAAAATGATGAGAGGCATTGATCGTGTGGATAACCAGAGACTTTTTCCCAGGCCTGAAATGGCTAACACAAGGAGACATAGTTTTAAGGTGCCTGCAAGTAGGTACAAGGGGGATCCCAGAGGTAAATTTTTCCACACAGAGAGTGGTGGGTGCATGGAATGCACTGACAGTGGTGGAAGCGGATACAATAGGGTCTTTTAAGAGACTCTTAGATAGGTACATGGAGCTTAGAAAAATAGAGGGCTATACAGTAGGGAAATTCTAGGCACTTTCTAGAGTAGGTTATATGGTTGGCACAACATTATGGGCCAAAGGACCTGTAATGTGCTGTAGATTTCTAAAACTGCATGAATTTACTGATACTGATTATCAGTTCTATAATGTTGTTTCCATACAAAGTGAAGCCCACTACACTTTCAGGAAAATTTGTCAAGGTTGCTTAAGTTCAAGTTCCAATTTAATTATCATTCAACCATGCATGACTAGAGCCAGATGAAACGGTGTTCCTCCAGAGTCAAGGTGCACAACATATTACCAACAGCACACAGCACACAGGACATGTTGTTACGATAAAGCTACCTGCTCATCATTTCTGTGATAATCATGTTCTTCCTCTGGCTTGTCCTCCATTTTCTGTTTATTTGATTCATCTTCTGGCTTTGTTTCACCTTACAAAAATAAAGTTGGCAAAGGTCAGCCCAAGTGATTCAGCATCAGGCCATGCACAAAAGCTCATAATCACTACTTACAGTTTACTAATGCATGGCAATGAAACATTTAGTACAATTAAACAGTGAGCTGACTTCACACTTACAAACTAAATAACATGTAAACTCAGCAGCCACAAATGGATTAATTAAATATCAATGACACTTATACAAAATTCTCTTCATCCTACTCCACAATTCTTCCACCTTCATGCCTGGTTGAAAGGATTAGAACAGAAACTTGATCTACCCTTTAGATTAACCGGACTATTTGTATCACTGGACCCACACCTCCAAGGTTGAGAGAGTGGAACTGCCCTAGGGCAACAGGTTTTTCACTTTTAAAACTCTTCTGCACAAGTCTCCTGTCACTGTCAGATACGACGGACAACCAACAGAGTCTAATTCACCCCTCTCCTCCTCCTGGTTTCACCTATCATCTTGTGTTTCTTCCTCTCCTCTCCCCACCTTCCAACTCTGATTCCTCACTCATGCTGGTGAGGGCAGGAACAGGGAGATAGGGGATCTGAATGTGTGGCTGAGGAGCTGGTGCGGGAAGCAGGGATTTACATTCTTAGACCACTGGGATCTGTTTTGGGGTAAGGATGAATTGTACAAAAGGGACGAGTTGCACTTTAACAGACAGGAGACAAGCATTCTGGCAGGCAGGTTTGTCACTGCTACATGGGTGTGTTTAAACTAAGTAGTGGGGGGGGGGAGGAGATGAACTGGAAATATAAGGATGGCGTTAAAGGGAAAGAGAATGAGATAAGTTAAGAAAGACAACAGAATTAACGGAGCAGAAAGATCAGGAAGGGATCGAAGAATATGGCCAAGTGCAATAGGAGTCGATGTGAAAGGTGAGGGGAGTAATGGATTAAAAGTATTTTATATGAATGCCTGAAGTATAAGAAATAAAGTGGATAAGCTTGAAGCTCAGTTGGAAATTGGCAAGTATGATGTTGTAGGATAAAGAGATAAGGCTGCAAGGGACCAGGGCTGGGAAATGAACATTCAAGGGCATACGTCCTATTGAAAGGTCAGGCAGTTGGGCAGAGGGGATGGGGTGGCTCTGTTGGTGAGGAATGAAATTCAGTCCCTTGCGAGGGGTGATATAGAATCAGAAGATGTAAAGTCAATATGGATAGAACTGAGTAATTGTAAGGGCAAAAAGACCCTAAAGGGAATTATCTACAGGCTCCCTCAAACGTAGGGTGCAAGTTGAATCAAGAGTTAAAATTGGCATGTCGCAAAGGTAATGCTACAATTGTTTTGGGGGATTTCAACATGCAGGTAGACTGACAAAATCAAGTTGATACTGGACCCCAAGAAAGGGAGTTTGTGGAGTGCCTCCGAGATGGATTCTTAGAGCAGCTTGTACTGGAGCCTACCAGGGAGAAGGCAATTCTGGATCTAGTGTTGTGTAATGAACCAGATTTGATAAGGGAACTTGAGGTAAAAGAGCCATTAGGAGGTCGTGACCATAATATGATAAGCTTTAATCTACAATTTGAGAGGGAGAAGGGAAAATTGGAAGTGTCAATATTACAGTTGAACAAAGGGGACTATGGAGCCATTAGGGAGGAGCTGGCCAAGATACCCTAGCAGGGATGACAGTGGAACAACAATGGCAGGTATTTCTGGGAATAATACAGAAGGTGCAGGATCAGTTCATTCCAAAGAGGAAGAAAGATTCTAAGGGGAGTATGGGGTGATTGTGGCTAACAAGGGAAGACAAGGACAGTATAAAAATAAAACAGAAGTTTAACAGCAAGGAAGAGCAGGAAGCCAGAGGATTGGGAAATTTTTAAAGAGCAACAGAAGATAACTAAAAAGGCAATACAGGGAGAAAAGATGAGGTACGAAGGTAAGCTAGCCAAGAATATGAAGGAGGATTGTAAATGCTTCTTTAGGTATATGAAGAGGAAAAGATTAGTTAAGACCAAAGTTGGGCCATTGAAGACAGAAACGAGTGAATTTATTATGGGTAACAAGGAAATAGCAGATGAGTTGAACAGGTACTTTGGATCTGTCTTCACTAGGGGAGACACAAACAATCTCCCAGAAGTAATAGTGTCCAGAGGACCTAGGGTAATGGAGGAACTGAAGGAAATTCACATTAGGCAGAAAATGGTGTTGGATAGACTGATGGGACTGAAGGCTGATAAATCCCCAGGGCCTGATGGTCTGCATCCCAGGGTTACTTAAGGAGGTGGCTCTAGATATCGTGGATGCATTGGTAATCATTTTCCAACAGGGAATTATAGACCAGTTAGCCTAACATCAGTGGTGGGGAAGATGCTTGAGTCAATTATAAAAGATGAAATAGCGGCATACTTGGATAGCAGTAACAGGATAGGTCCAAGTCAGCATAGATTTACAAAGGGGAAATCATGTTTGACTAATCTTCTGGAATTTTTTGAGGATGTAACTATGAAAAAAGACAAGGGAGAGCCAGTGGATATAGTGTACCTGGACTTTCAGAAAGCCTTTGATAAGGTCCCACATAGGAGATTAATGGGCAAAATTAGAGGACATGGTATTGGGGGTAGGGTATTGACATAGATAGAAAATTGGCTGGCTGACAGGAAACAAATAGAGATTAACGGGTCCCTTTCAGAATGGCAGGCAGTAACTAGTGGGATACCGCAAAGCTCGGTGCTGGGACCACAGCTATTTACAATAATTATATAACAATTACAGCACAGAAACAGGCCATCTCGGCCCTTCTAGACCGTGCCAAACGCTTACTATCACCTAGTCCTACCTACCTGCACTCAGCCCATAACCCTCCATTCCTTTCCTGTCCATATACCTATCCAATTTTTCTTTTAAATGACAAAATCGAACCTGCCTCTACCACTTCTACAGGAAGCTCGTTCCACACAGCTACCTCTCTCTGAGTAAAGAAGTTCCCCCTCGTGTTACCCCTAAGTTTTTGCCCCTTAACTCTCAACTAATGTCCTCTTGTTTGAATCTCCCCTACTCTCAATAGAAAAAGCCTATCCACATCAACTCTATCTATCCCCCTATTAAACACCTCTATCAAGTCCCCCCTCAATCTTCTACGCTCAAAAGAATAAAGACCTAACTAGTTCAACCTTTCTCTGTAACTTAGGTGCTGAAACCCAGGTAACATTCTAGTAAATCTCCACTGTACTCTCTCTATTTTGTTGACATCGTTCCTACAATTTGGTGACCACAACTGTACACAATACTCCAAATTTGGCCTCACCAATGCCTTGTACAATTTTAACATTACATCCCAACTCCTATACTCAATGTTCTGATTTATAAAGGCCAGCATACCAAAAATTTTCTTCACCACCCTATCCACATGAGATTCCACCTTCAGGCAACTATGCACCATTATTCCTAGATCACTCTGTTCTACTGCATACCTCAATGCCCTACCATTTACCATGTATGTTCTATTTGGATTAGTCCTACCAAAATGTAGCACCTCACACTTATCAGCATTAAACTCCATCTGCCATGTTTCAGCCCACACTTCTAACTGGCCGAAATCTCTCTGCAAACTTTGAAAACCTGCTTCATTATCCACAACGCCACCTATCTTAGTATCATCTGCATACTTACTAATCCAATTTACCACCCCATCATCCAGATCATTAATGGATATGACAAACAACATTGGACCCAGTACAGATACCTGAGGTACACCACCAGTCACCGGCCTCCATCCTGACAAACAGTTATCCACCACTACTCTCTGGCATCTCCCATCCAGCCACTGTTGAATCCATTTCACTACTCTGATATTACTACCTAACGATTGAACCTTCCTAACTAATCTTCCATGTGGAACCTTGTCAAAGGCCTTACTAAAGTCCATATAGACAACATCCACTGCTTTATCCTTGTCAACTTTCCTAGTGACTATAAGTAAATATACATTAATGATTTAGATGAAGGGATTAAAAGAAACATTAGCCAATTTGCAGATGACACAAAGCTGGGTGGCAGTGTGAAATGTCAGGAGGATGTTATGAGAATGCAGGGTGACTTGAACAGGTTGGGTGAGTGGGCAGATGCAGTTTAATGTGGATAAATGTGAGGTTATCCACTTTGGTGGCAAGAACAGGAAGGCAGCTTACTATCTGAATGGTATCAAGTTAGGAAAAGGGGAAGTACAACGAGATCTCGGTGCACTTGTTCATCAGTCACTGAAAGTAAGCATGCAGGTACAGCAGGCAGTGAAGAAAGCTAATGGCATGTTGGCCTTCATAACAAGGGGAGTTGAGTATAGGAGCAAAGGGGTCCTTCTGCAGTTGTACAGGGCCTTGGTGAGATCACACCTAGAGTGTTATGTGCAGTTTTGGTCTCCAAATTTGAGGAAGGACATTCTTGCTATGGAGGGAGTGCAGCGTATGCTCACGAGATTAATTCCCGGGATGGCGGGACTGTCATATGTTAAAAGATTGGAGCAACTGGGCTTGTACACACTGGAATTTAGAAGGATGGGAGGGGATCTGATTGAAACACATAAGATTATTAAGGGATTGGACACGCTAGAGGCAGGAAACATGTTCCTGATGTTGAGGGGAGTCCAGAACCAGAGGCCACAGTTTAAGAATAAGGGGTAGGCCATTTAGAACGGAGTTCAGGGAAAACTTCTTCACCCAGAGAGTTGTGGATCTGTAGAATGCTCTGCCTCAGAAGGCAGTGGAGGGCAAGTCTCTGGATGCTTTCAAGAAAGAGTTAGATAGAGCTCTTGAAGTTAGCGGAGTCAAGGGATATGGGGAGAAGGCAGGAATGGGGTACTGATTGTGGATGACCAGCCATGATCACAGTGAATGGCGGTGCTGGCTCAAAGGGCTGAATGGTCTACTCCTGCACCTATTGTCTGTTGTCTATTGTCTTTGATAACGGGGTAATCCCAGAAAATATGATAAAGGTTTGCATTTTGATTTTTACAATCTCTCCAGCAAACAGGGAGGTTACTATCATAATGGGATAATCTATTCATTTTAATAGATTCAATCCTTGAACTGAAACTAGAAAAAGGAATTTTTTTTTCTCCAGTCCTGATGAAGGATCTCGGCCTGAAACGTCAACTATACTCTTTTCCATGGATGCTACCTGGCCTGCTGAGTTCCTCCAGCATTCTGTGTGAGTTTCTTGGATTTCCAGCATCTGGATTTTCTCTTTTTGAGATTAGCTGGACATCTGTTTGAGGAATTTGAGTATGTGTAATTTTAGATCAAGCAATGGGAAAATGGTTGAAATGGCAAAATTAAGATGCTGTATCTAAATGCTCAAAGCATTTTCATAAAGGTTAATGAATGAAATGGAAGTGGACAGGTAATTCCTGTTGTGGAAACACAGCTGGATGGGATCAAAGCTGGTAGGTCTAAGAAGGATGATCAGAATCAGAATTGTGTTTAATATCATTGACATATGTTGTGAAATTTGTTGTTTTGCAGCAATATACAATAAGAAATTAACAAAGTACTACAAAAAAAGAGCAAAAGTAGATCAAAAACCAGTGTGGTGGTGTACATGAGTTCATTGTCCATTGAGACATTCATGTCAGAGGGGAAGAAGCTGTTCCTGAAATTTTGAGTGTGTGTCTTCAGACTCCTGTACCTCTTCCTTGATGGGATGGTACTGGGCACTGCAGTAGCACGACTCTATTACAGCCCAGGGTGTTTCAGAGTTCAGAGTTCAAGTCCAGGGCTGTCCTGTAAGGGGCCTCTATACGTTCTTCCCATGGAACATGAGAGTTTTCTCCAGGTCCTCCAGTTTCCTCCCACAATGTACATTGTCCTGTGATTAGGTTACTGTTAATCAGGTTTGTTGGGGGTTGCTGGGGCGGGGTGACTCAAAGGGGCAGAAGGGCCTGCCCACATAGTTTTAATGAATAAATAAATTAAGGATTGAGATTTAAAAAAAGAGATGGGTTGGTGCTACTACTAAGGAATAGTTCAGACAGACTTAGAAATGAAACAACACGAGTGAATCTGCAGATGCTGGAAATAAATAAAAACACAAAATGCTGGCAGAACTCAGCAGGCCAGACAGCATCTATGGGAGGAGGTAGTGCCGACATTTCGGGCCGAAACCCTTCATCACTTAGAAATGACTTTGGCTCAGCAAACATGATGTTGAATCCGTATGAAATGAACTAAGAAACCGCAATGGGTAGTAGATACTGGTGGCAGCTAGTTAAAGACTGTTAAGTAGTAGATGTGATATCAAGAAATTAGAAGTGCATGGAACAGGGCTAATATAGTAACCACAGGTCTTTGATCTACCTATAAACTGGACAAATTAAATTAGCAGCAATTCATCAAATGTAAATATCAGTTTCCAGACCAACATGTTGAGCAAACAATTGAGGAGTGGCTGTTACAATTTTCTTTTGTTCTCTGAGGAAGGAATAATTGCTAATTTTATGCAAAGAGGCCTTCAGGGAAAGCAAACATAATAAAATGGAATGTTACAGAAGATAGGTGTTACATTTACACCACCTATGAAAGTATGAGGGAGAGCACAGACAATGACTAGTAGTGAGAAGAAATGACGCATAATTTGCAGAAAAAAAACACACAAATGATAGCTAACAAGTAAAGTTAACTGCAAGGAAGAGGGTTAGATAGTTGATTTAGGAACTCAGTAAAGGATGAAAACAAAATTGCCAAAGAATAGAAAAAAAGTATAATGGAGGTATAAAAAAAGATTAGTGAGGCTAAACATTACAAATAGGAGAAGTTATAGTAGGAATGAGAAAATTAAACAAGTACTTTGTTCGGCATGGACTAGAAAGGCCGAGATGGCCTGTTTCCGTTCTGTAATTGTTATATGCTTATACATCTCTTCACAGAAGACAAAAATACTTGCTAGAAGTAGCAGAAAACCAGGAGTGAAATAAGAATAAAGACTGAATGAATGAGCTACAAAAACTGATGATACAATAAGGAATTGTGAAGAGATAGTATACCAACATTCGGTAGATTTTGAAATTGTTCCTGTGCTTTGGAGGGTAGCAAATTTGACCCCATTATTTAGGAAAGACATGAGAAAGAAAAAGAATTAGTAGCCTAACATCACAAAATGCTGCAAAAATTTTACACGCAAACACTTGAAAAGAATAACAGGTTTGAACAGAGTGACCGTGGCTTGGAGAAAGGAAAATTTTGTATGATTTACTTTATAACTCCTCCCTCAGAGTGTCAGACACCCTGAGCCAATAGGTTGGTCCTGGAGTTATTTCCACTTGGAATAATTTACTTATTATTATTTAATTATTTATGGTTTTATATTGCTATATTTCTACACTATTCTTGGTTGGTGCAACTGTAACAAAATCCAATTGCCCTCAGGATCAATAAAGTATGTCTGTCTGTGATTAATCCACTTCTCTAAAGGGAGCAAATCAGATCAGGACAAACCAATGAGATGATTGATTTGAATTTTTGGAAAGATTAGTTAACAAGTTTTGAGTGGATGAAATTCCAGTAATATATATAAGCAGCTCAGGATAAACAGATGGTATTGTCACTGAATATCAGGATGCATTTGCTGTGTACAGCTTTGGTCTCAGTTACAAAAGGTTATATTTGGCAGAGGAACTGCAGTGATGACCGACTACATTGGAATAAAAATCACTAACAGGTTTATCACATTGTGAAATTTGTTGCCTTGTGACTGGTGTATGGTGCAAGACGTAAATACTCTTATTTATTTAGAGATACAGCACAAAACAAGCTCTTTGGCCCACCTAGACGACCGCCCAGCAACCCAATGATTAATCCTTTGCCTAATTACAGGACATAATTATCCTACTAACTGGAACGTTTTTGAACTGTGGTAAGAAACCAGGACACCTAGAGGAAACCCATGCACTCATGGAGAGAACACGGGATGTTGAAAAGATGTTTCCTACAGTGGGACAGTGTAACACCAGAGGACACAACCTCAGAGTAGATTGGCATCCTTATTGAATGGAGATAAGGAGGAATTTCTTTCAACAAAGAGTGGTGAGTCTGTGGAATTTGTTATCACAGGTGGCTGAGCAGGCCAATTTTAGGTATATTTAAGCCAGAGATTGATAGATCCTTGATTGGTCAGGGCATGAAGGGACATGGGGAGAGGTAGGAAGTTAGGGCTGAGAGGAAAAATGGATCAGCCATGATGAAATGGCAAAGCAGACTCAATGGGTCAAATGGTCCAACTCTGCTCCTAAATATTGTGGTCTTACAGATAGATCTAGGTGAGGTGGCATAGGGGGTAGGAGAATTGGAATGGTGTCAAGAGGCTGGGAGGTAATAGGGTGGATCCAGGGGAGGTGGCATTGGAAGCTCCATGTACCTATCCAGGTGTCTCTTAAAGGACCCTATTGTATCCGCCTCTATCATCATCATTGGCAGTATATTTTTCTAAGCTCCACATACCCATCCAAAGGTCTCCAGAAAGACCCTATTGTAACCACCACCGTTTCCAGCAGCCCATTCCACGCACTCACCAAACTTGAGTAAAAAACTTAACCGACATCTCTTCTGTACCTACACCTCAGCATCTTAAACCTGTGTCCTCTTGTAGCAAACATTTCAGCCCTGGGAAAAAGCCTCTGACTATCTACATGATCAATGCCTTTCATAATCTTGTACACCTCTATCAGGTCACCTCTCATCCTCCGTCGTTCCAAGGAGGAAAGGCTGAGTTCACTCAACCTATTCTCATAAGACATGCTCCCCAATCCAGGCAACATCCTTGTAAATCACCTCTGCACCCTTTCTATGGTTTCCACATCTTCCTGTAGTGAGGTGACCAGAACTAAGCACAGTACTCCAAGTGGGGTCTGACCAGGGTCCTATATAGCTGCAACATTACCTCTAGACACCTAAATTCAATTCCGCGATTGATGAAGGCCAATACACTATACACCTTCTTAACCACAGAGTCAACCTGTGCAGTTGCTTTGAGCGTCCTATGGATGTGGACCCCAAGATCCCTCTGATTCTCCACACTACCAAGAGCCTTACCATTAATACTATTTCCGCCATCATATTTGACCTACCAAAATGAACCACTTCACACTAATCTGGGTTGAACTGTTGAACTGCCACTTCTCAGCCCAGTTTTGCATCCTATCAATGTCCCGCTGTAACCTCTTGACAGCCCTCCACACTATCCACAACACCCTCAACCTTTATATCATCAGCAAATTTACTAGCCCATCCCTCCACTTCCTCATCCAGGTCATCTATAAAAATCACGAAGAGTAGGGGTCCCAGAACAGATCCCTGAGGCACACCACTGGTCACCGACCTCTATGCAGAATATGACCTATCTACAATCACTCTTTGCCTTCTGTGGGCAAGCCAGTTCTGGATCCACAAAGCAATGTCCCCTTGGATCCCATGCCTCCTTACTTTCTCAATAAGTCTTGCATGGGGTACCTTATCAAATGTCTTGCTGAAATCCATATACACTATATCTACTGCTCTTCCTTCATCAATGTGTTTAGTCACATCCTCAAAAAATTCAATCAGGCTTGTAAGGCACAACCTGCCCCTGACAAAGTCAAGCAACACACACAAAATACTAGTGGAATGCAGCAGGCCAGGCAGCACCTATAGGAAGAAGTACAGTCGACGTTTCAGGCCGAGACCCTCCTGGGAGCAGAGATAGCCCAGGAAATAACAGACCAGTGAGTCTTACTTCAGTGGTTGGTAAGTTGATGGAGAAGATCCTGAGAGGCAGGATTTATGAACATTTGGAGAGACATAATATGATTAGGAATAGTCAGCATGGCTTTGTAAAAGGCAGGTTGTGTCTTACAAGCCTGATTCAATTTTTTGAGGATGTGACTAAACACACTGATGAAGGAAGAGCAGCAGAGGTAGTGTATATGGATTTCAGCAAGGCATTTTATAAGATACCCCATACAAGGTTTATTGAGAAAGTAAGGAGTCATGGGATCCAAGGGGATCCAGAACTGGCTTACCCACAGCAAGCCAAGAGTGGTTGTTGACAGGTCATATTCTGCATGGAGGTCGGTGACCAGTGATGTGCCTCAGGGATCTGTTCTGGGATCCCTACTCTTCGTGATATTCATAAATGACCTGGATGAGGAAGTGGAGGGATGGGTTAGTAAATTTGGTGATGACACAAAGGTTGAGGGTGTTGTGGATACTGTGGAGGGCTGTCTGAGGTTACAGCGGGACATTGATAAGATGCAAAACTGGGCTGAGAAGTGGCAGATGGAGTTCAACCTAGGTAAGTGTGAACTGGTTCATTTTGGTAGGTCAAATCTGATGGCAGAATATTGTATTGATGTTAAGACTCTTGGCAGTGTGGAGGATCAGAGGGATCTTGGGGTCTGTGTCCATAGGACGCTCAAAGCAGCTGCTCAGGTTGACACTGCGGTTAAGAAAGCATACGGTGTATTGGCCTTCATTAATCGTGGGATTGACATGCCAATCAATATTTGGGAAATTAAAATCTCCCACCACAACAACCCTGCTATTAGTACACTTTTCTAGAATCCGTCTCCCTATTCTACTTCCTCATCTAAGTCATTTATTCAAGTCACAAAGAGGAGGGGTCCCAGAACAGACCCCTGCAGGACACTAATGGTCACCATCCTCCATGCAGAATAACAACAACCCTCGATATCTCTGTTACTATGCGGGGGGGGAGGCCATAAAAAACACCAACTGGAGTTATTGCCCCCTTACTGTTTCTGCCTTTCACCCACAATGACTCAGTAGACAACCCTCAGTCGTGATACTATCCCTGATTAGCAGTGTCACTCTCACACCTCTTTTGCCTCCCTCCCTGTACTTTTTGAAACATCTAAAACCTGGCATGCTCAGCAGACATTCCTGCCCCTGAGACATCCAAGTCTCTGTAGGGCCACAACACCATAGTTGCATGCATTGATCCATGCTCTAAGCTCACCACCTTGTTTATGACACCCCTTGCATTAAAATAGGCACATTTCAAACTATCTGGCTGAGTGCTTTTTTGCTCTATCATCTGCATATCTTTCCTCACAAATTCCCTATAAGCTGTCTCTACTTGTGCACCAACGGCCCATCCTCTGCCTCTTCACTTCTCTTCCCATCCCTCTGCAAATCTAGTTTAAACCCTCCCCAACAACATTAGCAAACTTGCCCGCCAGTATACAGGTCCCCTTCTAGTTCAGGTGCAACCCACCCCACTTATACAGGTCACCCCTTCACCAGAAAAGGTTCCATTGATCGAAGAACTTGAAACCCCGTCCCCTGCACCATCTCCTCAACCACTCCATCTGTGTTATCTTCCTGTTCTGACCTTCACCAGCTTGTGGGACTGGGAGAAATCTGAAGAGTACCACTTTGGAGGTCTTGCTCTTCAGCCTCCTTCCTAACTCCCTAAACTCACTGCGCAGGACCTCTACCCCTCTCCTGCCTATGTCATTGGTACGAACATGTATCACAACCTCCAGCTGTTCACCCTCCCCTTCAAGAATATTCTGCAACCACTCAGAGACATCCTGGACCCTAGCACACGGGAGGCAACACACTATCCTGGTGTCTCTTTTGCTGCTAAAGAACCTCCTATCCGTCCCCCTAACTATTGAGTCCCCTATGACTATTGCTCCATCTGACTTTACCCTACCCTTCTGAGGCTCAGAGCTGACCATTGTCCTATTGATCTCGCTTGCTGCTGCCTTGCCTGGATAGGTCACCCCCTCAGCAGTATCCATTGCTGAGGAGAATGGCCATAGGGGGACCCTGCATGGACTTTCTTCCCCCTTTACCTGTCTCGATGTAAAACCATCTACTCCCCGAGTTCTGCAGTCTGGGTGTAACCACCTGCTGAAAAGTCCTATCTATCAAATGCTCGACCTCCCGGATGATACTAAGTTCATCCAACTCCAGTTCCTTAATTCTAGAGGCTGGGAGGTGGCATGGGCAGGGGTGAGTGGGAATTGTACCAGAGATAGGAGGTGACATGAGCAGGGGAGAATGGGAATAGTACCAGAGGCTGGGAGGTGGCATGAACAGGGGTGAGTGGGAATTGTACCAGAGGCTAGGAGGTGGCATGAGTAGGGGACAATGGGAATGGTACCAGAGGCTAGGAGGTGGCATGAGTAGGGGACAATGGGAATGGTACCAGAGGCTAGGAGGTGGATGTAGAGGGGGAGAGTGGGAATTTCACACAAGGTTACTAAGTTTACTGTTGGCCATTCTCACACTGCAAACTTGAACTCACACTGTAGTCAGAGTTTAGTCACAGTAGTTCAGCACACTCAATGTCACTGTACTTTTTTAATAATTGCACATTAAAACTTTAATTACACAAATTAAAAATAATCCAAAACCAAAATATTACATTTGCCGGAAATCTGAAATTAAAAAAAGAATGAGAATAGGTTGGATGAGTTGAAGGGCCTGTTTCTGTGCTGTAGTTCTCTACAACTCTAAAAATATTGAACTAGAACAGATTTTTCCTACATTCCCAGTTTCCTATTAAATAAGATGATGAGAGGCATTGATCATGTGGATAGTCAGAGGCTTTTTCCCAGAGATGAAATGGCTGACACGAGAGGGCACAGTTTTAAGGTGCTGGGGAGTAGGTACAGAGGAGATGTCAGGGGTTAAGTTTTTTTTTCACAGAGAGTGGTGAGTCCGTGGAATGGGCTGCTGGTGACGGTGGATATGATAGGGTCTTTTAAGAGACACCTGGACAGGTACATGGAGCTTAGAAAAACAGAGAGCTATGGGTAACCCTAGGTAATTTCTAAGGTAAGGACATGTTCAGCACAGCACTGTGGGCTGAAGGACCTGTATTGTGCTGTGTCGGTTTTCTACGTTTCTATGAGTATTTCATAACCTACCCTTAGAATCTTCCCCTGCATTTTATAAGAATGACTAGTACTTTAAACTTTATGCTAACTTGCAATTAAAATACCAGAGAGGAGGTCTCACAATAATTACAAAACTTTTTATACTGATCCTCCAATCAGAGAATTTGACTGCCAATCACTCTGGTAGAAGGAGCTTGCACAATTTTGTTAGACCCAGAACTCGTATTCAAGTATGCAGATAAAGTTTATTGCATAAAAACAAGCTGCCCTGACTCACGATACACACAAATAACACAGGCATGGCAAGTATGAAAGCAGGACAGTGTACTTGAGCAAGAGTTCCCTACAGTGCTGGGAAAGAAAAGGTTAGCTGACAGGAAAGCGACTAACCGTCATGGAGTGTGTCGAACAGTTGTTTAGCTGTGCACGTCTCACCTTTCACCTCTCCAGGCATTTCAAGGCCAAGTTTCTGATAAAAGTCTTTTTGTTTTTTTAATTCCGCTGTAAATGACAAATAATTTAGGTTTAGGCATTTGTGATATACAATATTAACATTTTCTGCTTTACCTCTAAATCATCGGGATTCCATGAGTTGGTCTAAAGAAAAAAACATAACTCTCCAGTTTGAGTTGCACTAAGGAAAAGAATTAATAACTCCCCAGTTTCCATTCAAAGTTCAAAATGTCACCATATACAACCCTGATATTCATATTCCTGTGGGCATACTCAGCAAATCTCTAGAATAGTAACTATAACAGGATCAATGAAAGGTCAACCAGAGTGCAGAAGACAACAAACTGTGCAAATGCAAATATAAATAAATAGCAATAATGAGAACATGAGATAATGAGATAAAGAGCCCTTAAAGTAAGATCATTGGTTGTAGGAACATTTCAAAAATCGGGCAAGTGAGTTAGTTATCTCCTTTTATTCAAGCCTGATGGTGGAGGGATAGTAACTGCTCTTGAACCTAGTGGTATGAGCCCTGAGCCACTTGTACCTTCTACCTGATGGCAGCAGCAAGAAAAGAGCACGACTCGGCTGGTGAGGATTTCTGATGAAGGATGCTCCTTTCCTGCGACAATGCTCGTGTAAACGTGCTCAATGGCTAGAAGGCTTTAACCTTGATATCTGGGGCGAATCCACTACCCTTTGTAGGATTTTGTAGCTTGATTAAGGAAAGATATCATAACTTCCCAGTTTGAGTGGGACTAAGGAAAAAGTATAACTCCCAAGTTTGTGGTGCACAGAAAACAGTTCAGGACAGTGAAGTCACAATGAGATTATCACAATGGACAGAAGATACAAAAGCCTGAAAGCACATACAAGGCTCAAGGACAGTTTCTACCTCACTGTTGGAGGACTATTTAATGGTTCCCTAGTGCAATAAGATGGACTCCTGACCTTAAAAAATAGAAAAATAGAGGGCTATGGATAACCCTAGGTAATTTCTAAGGTAAGGACATGTTCAGCACAGCTTTGTGGGCTGAAGGACCTGTATTGTGCTGTACGTTTTCTATGTTTCTATATTTCACAATCTACCTTATGATGCTGCACCTCATGGTTTACCTGCACTGCACTTTTCTGTCAATGTACATTTTATTCTGTATTCTGCTAGTGTTTTCCTTGTTCTACCTGAATATACTAAGCAATGAATGTATCTATATGAACAGTGCACAAGGCAAGCTTTTCACCAACCTTGATACAGTAATAAACCTAGTTCAATAAAGGAAATTGCAATTGATCATGTGAATATTCGGTGCTCTTGCTGATGATAAAAAGACTGATCGACGCCCCTTCACTGAGTTCAGAGATTTCTCTCCTGCACAGGAAGATATTTTCTGTACTTCATACAGTTACAAGCTGGAGCTTAAGAAAATAGTTAACTTTAAAGATTTACAGTACATCTCTGCAGCCACGTTTTTCAATTAACCTTTGACTTCAACATGCTTTGCACAAGAAGTTTTAGATATTTTATATTAAACCCTAAACTGACTTTAAGAGGTATCGTGATGCATCTACAGAAGACCATGTTTCAGCAATTTGAAAGTGATCCCTCATCTCCATTACTAGCCTCACATTTGTGTATCAGTCTCTGAGAGAACTGTTTCCTTTTTACCATCAAAGATGCAATGGCACCTGTCTTAATTACACAACTTGCTAAAGCCCTGCCTGCTCAAAGAACTCTTAGCATGAATATGTATTCCTACCTTGTTCACTCTTACATCAATTAGATCTTCATCACAATCTACACAAAAAAGAGCTCCCTTTGGGGCTACTCTGCCTTTTCCTGCATTGGTAATATCTTCCTGGACCACTTCCACCTCTCCACCACTGGTCATATCTCCAGGCAGTTTCATTGCTTGATGACATTCAGTTTCAGATAGTTCTCAACATTTGTCAGCCATATATTGAAAAGACTGAATCAACTGCCCTTGCCTCTCAGCATAAATCTCCATACTCCTCTCTAATTGCCTCCCTACAATTTCAAATGTCAAAAGAATGGAACATGCATGTAGAACAGATTTAATGCAGCTTTACCAGTCTGCATATGATTTTGGGCTGTATACTTAAAGAAGATGCTGACATTGAAGATTTGCCTGCCAACCCCTGGGACAGAGATGTTGACATATGGAGTTCAAAATACAAACTAAATTTATAAAAGTACATATATGTCATCATATGCTACCCCAATATTCATTTTCTTGTGGGCATACACAGGAAAAGTAAAGAAATATAATACAATTTATGAAAAAGAGGAGAGAGTAAGTGCCCAGCGAGGGGAAGGGAGGGCGGGGACCCTGTGCCCAGGGAGGGGAGGGCAAGGATTCTGTGCCAGTGGTGGGGGGGGGGGGGGGGCGAGGGGGAGGAGGAGGAAGAGAGGTGTTTGTGCCCAGAGTTGGATGTAGGTAAGAGGGAGAGAGATGGGCAATAATCTGTGCCCAGAGAGGGGAGGGTACGTCAATGCGCAGGGGAGGGTTAGGAAGTCAGGGTGATGCTTGTACCCAGACGGGTCAGGGAGGGCCATACTCAAAACTTGGCCATAAAGCCACAAATTCCATCATCAGATAACATGAAAATTAGTGGCCCAACACCGACACCTGGGGTACACCAGTCACTGTTAGTTACCTTGTCAAAGATCTTCTGAAAATCCAAATAAACACAGCATCCACTGAGTCTCCTTCATCTATTCTGGATGTTATCTCCTCAAAGAATTTCAACAGATTTGTCAGGCAAGATTTCACCTTTAGAAAACCCTGCTGATTTTGGCCTATTTTATTATGTGTCTCCGAGTACCCTGAAATTCTGAAACTTCATCTTTAATAAACTCCAACATCTTTCCAACCACTGAAGTCAGGCTACCTGGCCTATAATTCATGGTTTTTTGACTCTCTCCTTTCAGAAACAGTGGAGTGACATTTACTCTGGACCCATTCCTGAATCTAGTGTCTTCAACCCTGGGGTGTAGCCTGTCCAGTCCAAGTGATTATCTTCCTTCAGACCTTTCAACTTCCCAAGTATCTTCTCCTTAGAATTGGCTATTTCACTCATGCTTGCCCATGACACTCTTGAATTTGTAGCATGCCACTTGTGTCTCCCACAGTGAGACACACAGAAATTGTGAGAGCCCGTGCCACTCTGCCTTCTCTATGGTTACAGGCTATCACGTGATGTACTGAGCACCTGCAGGACACATCCTGCTTCCATATCCAGGGGACGAGACTAGGTTGATGGTATAGGGAGATTTATGAAAATCTGTGAGGCTGAAGAGAACTTCAGGGAATGGTGTGGAAGGAATGGCTTAGTGGGGAAAGATGTCAAAGAGGGGAAGGGAATACAGGGAGTGGAGTGGAAGGAGTGGATTAGTGGGGAGAGTTGTCAAGGAGGGGAAAGGGAATAAAGAGGGAGAAATGATTCTATGAAAATGAGAATTTACACTAATGCATCTTCTACCCTCACTCTTCACTTCCCCTCCCACACTGACTCATGCCCGTCTCCTCTACCATTTACGCCTCTTCTCTTCATTGTAAAACATGCTGCATTTCAATTTGTCAGAAAAAATTGAAACTTTCTAACTTACCTTCTTGGAGACCAGGCACCAGTTTGTAGACAATATCTTGCATTGTACGATCGTGTCTGAGAAATTGACGAAAAATATATCAATTGCTATCTTACAGAAGTAATTCCCAAAATTTCCAAACTATATTCCATGTAAAATAGTAAGGTTATGTTGACAATTAGATCAACTTATTGATTTGCTTAGAAGATGAAAATTTAAGGATGATTTAATAAATGTATTTTGAAAATATGGATGATTCCAATAACAGAAAACCAGAGGCACAGATGTGAGATAATTGGCGAAGAACCTAGGAGGAAATCTGAAATACTGATTTCTGAGGAAGTCCTTGTAAACTGGACTGTTCTGCACAGTACATGATGAAAACACATTCAACATGATCTCATAAATAACAATAATTTTCAGAGTGCTAGGCAGCTGCTTAGAGGAGCTCATGGCTGCTGATTGTTGGGACAAGGTTTGAGGCATCAGGGTATTAATAAAGCTTTGACATTTGCATCACCTGGCCTTTCCTAACAATGACTGTGAACAAGCCATAGCCCTAACAAACTAATTAAGGTCTGAGACTTTGGTAAAAGTTATCTGAGAACTTAAATTTCTTGAGGTGCCCAAACTTTTTCGTGGTGCTCCTTTCCTTTTTTTTCCAATCTAAAATTGTACAAAACAAAAATAATACACTAACCTTGCTTAAAATATTGAAAGAAATGTTTCATCTTTAACTTTATGACTTTTGGAGATCAGTTCATCTTCTACTCACTTAACTATTCACAGTAACAGAAATTTTGACCAAAGCTGTCCAAACTTTTGCATGCCACTGTATTTTTGTATCATCCACAAACTTTGCCACGAAGCCATCAATTCCATTGTCTAAATCATTGACAATGTGAAAAGTAGCAGTCCCAATACTAACCCCTGAGGAACACCACTAGTCACTGGAAGTCAACCAGAAAAGGCCCCTTTTATTCCCACTCGCTGCGTCCTGCCTGTCAGCCAATCCGCTATCCATGCCACAACACACACAAAATGCTGGTAGAACACAACAGGCTAGGCAGCATCTATAGGGAGAAGCGCTGTCGACGTTTCGGGCGGAGACCCTTCGTCAGGACTAACCAAAAGGAAAGATAGTAAGAGATTTGAAAGTAGGGGGGTAGGGGGAAATGTGAAATGATAGGAGAAGACCGGAGGGGGTGGGATGAAGCTAAGAGCTGGAAAGGTGATTGGCGAAAGTGATACAGAGCTGGAGAAGGGAAAGGATCATGGGACGGGAGGCCTCAGGAGAAAGAAAGGAGGTAGGGGGAGCACCAGAGGGAGATGGAGAACAGGCAAACAACTAAATATGTCAGGGATGGGGTAAGAAGGGGAGGAGGGGCATTAACGGAAGTTAGAGAAGTCAATGTTCATGCTATCAGGTTGGAGGCTACCCAGCCGGTATATAAGGTGTTGTTCCTCCAACCTGAGTTTGCATTCATTTTGACAATAGAGGAGGCCATGGATAGACATATCAGAATGGGAATGGGACGTGGAATTAAAATGTGTGGCCACTGGGAGATCCTGATTTTTCTGGCGGACTGAGCCTAGATGTTCCGCGAAACGGTCTCCCAGTCTGCGTTGGGTCTCACCAATATATAAAAGGCCACACCAGGAGCACCGGACGCAGTATATCACACCAGCCGACTCACAGGTGAAGTGTCACCTCACCTGGAAGGACTGTCTGGGGTCCTGAATGGTGGTGAGGGAGGAAGTGTAAGGGCAGGTGTAGCACTTGTTCCGCTTACAAGGATGTGCCAGGAGGGAGATCGGTGGAAAGGGATGGGGGGGGGGGGGGAGACGAGTGGACAAGGGAGTCGCGTAGGGAGCGATCCCTGCAAAAAGCAGAAAGCGGGGGGGGAGGGAAAAATGTGTTTGGTAGTGGGATCCCGTTGGAGGTGGCGGAAGTTAAGGAGAATTATATGTTGGACCTGGAGGCCGGTGGGGTGGTAGGTAAGGACAAGGGGAGCCCTATCCCGAGTGGAGTGGCGGGTGGATGGGGTGAGGGCAGATGTGCGGGAAATGGGAGAGATGCGTTTGAGAGCAGAGTTGATGGTGGACGAAGGGAAGCCCCTTTGTTTAAAAAAGGAAGACATCTCCTTCGTCCTGGAAAGAAAAGCCTTATCCTGAGAGCAGATGTGGCAGAGACGGAGGAATTGTTAGAAGGGGACAGCCTTTTTGCAAGAGACAGGGTGGGAAGAGGAATAGTCCAGGTAGCCGACGCAGACTGGGAGACCATTTTGCGGAACACCTACGCTCGGTCTGCCAGAAAAAGCAGGATCTCCCAGTGGCCACACATTTTAATTCCACGTCCCATTCCCATTCTGATATGTCTATCCATGGCCTCCTCTATTGTCAAAATGAATCCAAACTCAGGTTGGAGGAACAACACCTTATATACCGGCTGGGTAGCCTCCAACCTGATGGCATGAACATTGACTTCTCTAACTTTTGTTAATGCCCCCTCCCCTTCTTACCCCATCCCTGACATATTTAGTTGTTTGCCTGTTCTCCATCTCCCTCTGGTGCTCCCCCCACCTCCTTTCTTTCTCCTGAGGCCTCCCGTCCCATGATCCTTTCCCTTCTCCAGCTCTGTATCACTTTCACCAATCACCTTTCCAGCTCTTAGCTTCATCCCACCCCCTCCGGTCTTCTCCTATCATTTCGCATTTCCCCCTACCCCCCTACTTTCAAATCTCTTACTATCTTTCCTTTTGGTTAGTCCTGACGAAGGGTCTCTGCCCGAAACGTCGACAGCGCTTCTCCCTATAGATGCTGCCTAGCCTGTTGTGTTCCACCAGCATTTGGTGTGTGTTGTTGTTTGAATTTCCAGCATCTGCAGATTTCCTCATGTTTCCTCTATCCATGCCAGTATCTTTCCTGTAACACCAAAGGATTGTATCTTGTTAAGCAGCCTTATGTGTCGCACCTTATCAAATGCCTTCTGAAAATCCAAGTAAATGATATCAACTACCTCTCCTTTGTCTACCCTGCTTGTTATGTTTGAAGAATTCTAACCGACCTGTCAGGCAAAGTTTCCCTTGACAGAAATCATGCTGACATTGACTTATTTTATCATTAGTCTCCAAATACTCTGAAACCTCATCCTTAATAATAGACTCCAACACTTTCCCGGCCATTGAGGTTAGGCTAACTGACCGAAAATTTCCTTTTTCTGCCTTCCTCCCTTCACAAAGAATGGAGTGACATTTGCAATTTTCCAGTCCTCCAGGACCAAACCAGAATCAAGTTCTTGAAATATCATGACCAATGCATCCGTTATCTCTTCAGCAACCTCCCTCACGGCTCTGGGATGGAGTCTATCTGGTCCAGATGAATTGAATTGAATTGACTTTATTACTTACACCCTTCATACACATGAGTAAAAATCTTTGCATTACGTCTCCATCTAAATGTGCAATGTGGAATTAAAGTAATTTGTAATAAATAGTATGTACAACAGGATAGTCATTATAACATATAAATACAGTTGTGTCAGCATGAATCAAGCAGTCTGATGCCCTGGTGGAAGAAGCTGTCCCGGAGCCTGTTGGTCCTGGCTTTTATGCTGTGGTACAGTTTCCCAGAAGAAGCAGCTGGAACAGTTTGTAGTTAGGGTCACTTGGGTCCCCAATGATCCTTCAGGCCCTTTTTACACACCTGTCTTTGTAAATGTCCTGAATAGTGGGAAGCTCACATCCACAGATGCACTAGGCACCAAATCTAAAATAGGCTCGAGCACAAGCTGCTCTAAAAAGCCATCTCGTAGGCATTCAACAAACTTCCTCTCTTGTGATCTGACACCACCCTGATTTTCCCAAACCCATTGGCATACTGAAGTCCCCCATTACAATTGTGACATTATTACATGCCTTTTCCAGCTCCCTTTGCAGTCTCAACCTCACATCTTGACTACCATTTGGAGGCTTACACATGATTCCCATAATGATTTTTTTTTAACCCTTGCAATTTCTTAACTCCACTCACAAAGATTCAACATTTTCTGATCCTATGTCAGCTCTTTCTAAAGATCTAATTCCATCTCTTACCAACAGAGCCAAACCACTGCCTCTGCTTTTTCCTGCATGTCCTTTCGATACAAAGTATATTCTTTGATGTTAAGCTTTCAACTATGACCTTCTTTCCACCACAACTCAGTGATGCCAACAATGTCATACCAACCAATCTCTAATTGCACCACAACCCTGCAAGGTTGTTCACCTTATTCCGAATGCCAGTGGTCCCCAACCACTGGGCCGGGCCGCAAGGCATGTGCTAACAGGCCGCGAGGAAATGGTATGATTAGTCGATATGAAACGATATGAGTCAGATGCACCTTTGCTCATTCCCTATCACGCCCACTGTTGAACTTGAACGCACGCTGTCATTACCCACGTGAGGTCATCAGTTGCCTAAACGGAGTGATACCCTAGCGCCAGGGATCACTGGTTGGCATCAGGTAATCGGCCGCCTCGCACAGCTGGTAAGAAGTGCGTTTGCTACTGGCCTGGAGGGCAGACAGATGGTTGCCACCTCTAAACCTGTCTAGCACACCGAATGTTTGTGGGGAACCTGGTGCTAAAATATTAACAGACAACCTAATTCGGGCTCAGGGTTTCATAAGTAGCAGAGCAGCTACCTCGTTGCGATCTACTGAAAGTCATCCCTCGAGCCAAACTTTTGTTGGTCGATAGATCCTATCTGCCTACAAGGAGGACGGGCACGTGCCCTGTTGCACTCCTTATCACTTGGTCAGTTGCTCTGTCTGGACTGCGACTGCCGCGGCCCCGATACAGGGACCTCTCACTGGTGTGTTGCAATTATTTTATATATTCATACGAGGAAAATATGTGCTGTGTGTTTAATATCCAAATGTTACTTAAAATGTTATGATGCTATTGACTTATGAGTGAGTTATAATTGATTTATGACTATGTTCATGTGAGGAAAATATGTGCTGTGTGTTTAATATTAAATTCGTTAGATAAACACTTATAGAAACAAAATTGAATATATTAGCCATTTATAAGTGACTTATAGTTGACTTATCACTTATCACCTATATTCTGGTCGATATTAACACCCACACTGCCCCCCACCCCTCGGCTGGTCTGCAAGAATATTTTCAATATTAAACCGGTCCACAGTGCAAAAAATGTTGGTGACCCCTGCCGAATGCTATTCGTATTTAAATACAGCACCTTCAGTCTTGCATTCTTCGCCCTTTCAAATTTTGCCTCTGCGGTACAATTGAACTCTGCTCTGTCTGCATTTATACCCAATCATTGTCTTGTCCTTCCTTACATTCATGTTACACACATCATCTACTTGTAAACCTGCTGGCTCATCCTTAGCTCTATCATACTGGTTCCCATTCTCCTGCCATATTAGTTTAAACCACTCCCAACAGCTCTAGTAAAAATGCCCGCAAGAGTATTGGTCCCCCTTGGATTCAAGTGCAATTGGTCCCTTTTGTGCAGGTCACATCTGCCCTAGAAGAAGAACCAATGATCCAGAAATCTGAATCCCTGCCCCCTGCTCCAATTCTTCAGCCACACATTTATCTGCCACCTCATTCTATTCCTATCCTTACTGTCAACATGGCACAGGCAGCAATCCTGAGATTACTACCATTGAGGTGCTGCTTCTCAGGTTCCTTCCTAACTTCCTGTAGTCTGTTTCCAGGATCTCCTCCCTTTTTCTACCCATGTTGTTGGTACCAATATCTACCACGACTTCTGCCTGCTCACCTTCCCTTTTCAGGAATGTGTGGAAACATCCAGGAACAGTGCAGATCCTGGCCCCTGGGAAGCAAATTGCCATCCATGTTTCCTTTACACATACACAGAATTGCCTATCTGTCACCCGAACTATAGAGTTCCCTGGTACTGCTGCCATCCTCTTCCATTCCCTACCCTTCTGAGCCACAGGCCAGACTTAGTGCCAGAGGCACGGCCACTGTTGCCTCCCCAGGTAGGTTGTTGCCCCCCCCCACCCCAAACAGTACTCAAAATGGAGTACTCATTGTTAAGAAGGATGGCCACAGGGGTGCTCTGCGTTATCTGACAGTTCCCCCTTCCCTCTCCTGATGGCCACCCATTTATCTGTCTCTTGTAGCCTTGGGCTGACTAGCTCCCTGCAGTTCCTGTCTATCACTGCTTCACTTTTTCAACAAGCCTAAGGTCATCGAGCTGCAACTCCTGTTCCTTAAGGAACTACATCTCAATGCACCCGGTGCAGATGAGGCCATCAGGGAGGCTGGTAGTCTCCCAGAAATCCCACATCTGACACCCACAACAGAGTACTGGCTCTGTAGACATACCCCTATTCTCTCTAGAGTTAAAGAAATAAGGAATGAACTTACCTAGCCTCCGCCTGCGCTTGCCAAAGCCCTGTTGAGCTAAATGAGTTCTGTACACACCAGCTGTGTGGTGAAAAATGTACAACAGCACCTCTTTCACCTCAGACGGTTGAAGTTTGGTATGGGCCCCCAAATCCTAACAACTTTCTACAGGGGCACAATTGACAGCATCCTGACTGGCTGCATCACTGCCTAGCTTGGGAACAGTACCTCCTCCCTTAATCGCAGGATTCTGCAGAGAGTGGTGCAGACAGCCCAGTGTAGCTGTACTTGTGAACTTCCCATGATTCAAGACATTTACGACAGGTGTGAAAAGTGGGTCCAAAAAATCAATGGGGTCTCAAGTCACCCCAACCATGGTGTTTTCCAGCTGCTACCATCCGGGAAATGGTACCGCAGCATAAAGGCCAGGACCTACAGATTCTGGGACAGCTTCTTTCACCAGGCTATCAGACTGATTAACTCATGCTGATTTGAGACCCCCCCCTTTCTATGTTACATTGACTGTTCTATTTATCATAAATTATTATAAATTACTATGATTGCATATTTAGACACAGATGTAATGTAATGATTTTTACTCTTCATGTACGTGAAGGATGTAAGAAATAAAGTCAATTCAATACAAAGCCTTACTACTCTGACGATGACCACTTCGTTAGGCATTTCCTCTCTTTTATAGAATTGGCTATTTAAAGCTCTTCGCTGGACCTGCACAGTAAAGATTCTGTTGCATCTGTGCAGTACTCCAATCAATGACTCTCATCAAGAAGCTTCCGGCTTTTTAAAGCTCTTTGCTAGATCTGCGCGGGAATGCTTCTGTTGCATCCGCGCAGTACTCCAATATGAGCACATGGCATCACAGGAAATAGAAGACTGGCTGACTGGCAGAAGGCAAAGAGTGAGAATAAAGGGAGCTTTCCTCTGGTTGGCTGCTGGTGACTAGTGGTGTGCTGTAGGGGTCCGGTTTGGGACAGGTTTTTCCATTATAAGTCAATGATTTGGATAATTGCTTTGTGGTCAGGTTTGCAGACAATGCAAAGATAGTTGAAGTGGCAGGTAGTGTTGAAGAAGCTGGCTGTCTTCAGAAGAGCTTAAGATAGATTGGGGGAAAAGGCAAAAAATGTGGCAGATGGAATATAGAGTAGAGAAGTGAACGATCATGCATTTTGGCAGAAGGAATAAAAGCGCAGACTATTTCTTAATGGGGAGTAAATTCAGAAATCAGAGGTGCAGAGACACTTGGGGGGGCCTTGTGCAGGATTCCCAAAACGTTAACGTCCATGTTGAGTCAGTGATAAAGAAGGAAAATGCAATGTTAGCAGTCATTTCAAGAGGACTAGAATATAAAAACAAGGATGTAATGCTGAGGCTTTATAAGGCACTGGTGAGGTCTCACCCTGAGATACCATGAACAGTTTTGGGCTCCTTACCTAAAAAGGAATGTGCTAGCATTAAGAGAGGGCTCAGAGGAGGTTCGCAAGAATTATCCCAGAAGCGAAAAGGATAACACAAGGAATGTTTGATAATTCTGGGCCTGTACTTACCAGAGTGTAGAAGAAAGCGGGGGGGGGGGGGGGGGTCTCAAAATCTGCTGAATTTTGTAAGGTCTGGGTGAAGTGAATATGGAGCGAATGCTTCCTTTTGTGGGGGAATCCAGGACCAGAGGACACAGGCTGATAATTGAAGGACATCCATTTGGAACAGAGATGAGGAAAACTTTCTTGATCCTTTTTTCCTCTCCTCAGCTACACTCCCTGGCCTTCTCCTCGTAATCTTTGATGCTGTGTCCAGTCAAGAACCTATCCAGCTCTGCCTTAAATACACACAATGATATGGTTTCCAGAGCAGCGTGTGGTAACTAATTCCACAAATTCACCATCTTCTGGCTAAAAAAAAATTCTCTGCATGTCTGTTTTAAATAGACTCCACCACCATGGGAAACATCCTTTCAACATCTACTCTGTCTTGGGCTTTCAATATTCAAAAGGTTTCAATGAGATCCCCCTCGTCCTTCTAAATTCCAGCGAGTACAGACGCAAAGCCATCAAACATTCCTTCTATGTTAACCCTTTCATTCCAGGAATCATCCTTCTGAACCACCTCTGAAACCTATCCAATGCCAGCACATTTTTTCTTAGATGAAGAGCTCAAAACTGTTCACAGTACTCAAGGTGAGGCATCACCGATGCCTTACAAAGCCTCAGCATCACATCCTTGCTCTTGTATTCTAGAAATCTTGAAATAAGTGCAAACATTATATTTCCCTTCCTCACCAACTCAACCTGCAAGTTAACTTTTAGGGTGCTCTGCACAAGGACTCCCAAATCCCAGTGCATCTCAGATTTTAGAAAATATTCTGCACAGTTATTTCTACTACCAAAGTGCATGACCGTATTTCATTTGCCACTTTCTTGTCCATTCTCTTACTCTACAAACATCTGTAAGTCCCACTGCAGCCTACCCGTTTCCTCAATGCTACCTGCCCCTCCACCAATCTTTGTATCATCTGCAAAGTTGGCAACAGAGCCATCTATTCCATCATCTAAATCACTGACATACAACATAAAAATGAAGTGGTCCCAGCACCCACCCATGAGGAACACCACTAGTCATAGAACATAAAAATCTACAGCACATTATAGGCCCTTCAGCCTACAATGTTGTACCGATCATGTAACCTACTCCAAAAACTGCCTGGAAATTTTCCTACCACATAGCCCTCTATTTTTCTAAGTTCCATGTACAAACGCCATTTCCAGAAAAGTTGGGATATTTTCCAAAATGCAATAAAAACAAAAATCTGTGATATGTTAATTCACAAGAACCTTTATTTAACTGACAAAAGTACAAAGAAAAGATTTTCAATAGTTTTAATGACCAACTTAATTGTATTTTGTAAATATACACAAATTTAGATGGTTACAACACACTCAACAAAAGTTGGGACAGAGTTAAAATAAGATTGAAAAGTGCACAGATTATTCAAGTAACACCAGTTTACATAGAACATAGAATAGTACAGCACATTACAAAGCCTTCGGCCCTCAATGTTGTGCCGACCCTCATACCCTGCCTCTCATATAACCCCCCACCTTAAATTCCTCCATATACTTGTCTAGTAGTCTCTTAAACTTCACTAGTGTATCTGCCTCCACCACTGACTCAGGCAGTGCATTCCACGCACCAACCACTCTCTGAGTGAAAAACCTTCTTCTAATATCCCCCTTGAACTTCCCTCCCCTTACCTTAAAGCCATGTCCTCTTGTACTGAGCAGTGGTGCCCTGGAGAAGAGGTGCTGGCTGTCCACTCTGTCTATTCCTCTTTATCTTGTACACCTCTATTATGTCTCCCCTCATCCTCCTTCTCTCCAAAGAATAAAGCCCTAGCTCCCTTAATCTCTGATCATAATCCATACTCTCTAAACTAGGCAGCATCCTGGTAAATCTCCTCTGTACCCTTTCCAATGCTTCCACATCCTTCCTATACTGAGGCGACCAGAATTGGACACAGTATTCCAAGTGTGGCCTAACTAGAGTTTTATACAGCTGCATCATTACATCAGGACTCTTAAATTCTATCCCTCGACTTATGAAAGCTAACACTCCATAAGCTTTCTTAACTACCTTATCTACCTGTGAGGCAACTTTCAGGGACATGCACCCCCCAGATCCCTCTGCTCCTCCACACTACCAAGCATCCTGCCATTTACTTTGTACTCTGCCTTGGAGTTTGTCCTTTCAAAGCATACCACCTCACACTTCTCTGGGTTGAACTCCATCTGCCACTTCTCAGCCCACTTCTGCATCCTATCAATGTCTCTCTGCAATCTTTGACAATCCTCTACACTATCTGCACCACCACCAACCTTTGTGAAGTCTGCAAACTTGCCAACTCACCCTTCTACCTCCACATCTAGGTCGTTAATAAAAATCACAAAAAGTAGAGGTCCCAGAACAGATCCTTGTGGGACACCACTAGTCACAACCCTCCAATCTGAATGTAATCCCTCCACCACGACCCTCTGCCTTCTGCAGGCAAGCCAATTCTGAATCCACCTGGCCAAACTTCCCTGGATCCCATGCCTTCTGACTTTCTGAATAAGCCTTTGGAAGACTCCACATTAAGCAGGCTAATTGGTAGCAGGTGAGGTATCATGACTGGGTATAAAAGTAGCGTCCATCAAAGGCTCAGTTTTTGCAAGCAAGGATGGGTTGTGGCTCACCCTTGTGCCAAAATTCGTGAAAATTGTTAGTCAGTTCAAAAGGAATGTTTCCCAACGCAAGATTGCAGAGAATTTAGGTCTTACAACATCTACAGTACATAACATTGTGAAAAGATTCAGAGAATTCAGAGACATCTCAGTGCGTAAAGGGCAAGGTCTGAAACCACTGTTGAATGCGCGTGATCTTCAAGCCCTCAGGCGGCACTGCCTAAGAAACCGTCATGCTACTGTGACAATTATAGCCACCTGGGCTTGGGAGTACTTCAGAAAACCATTGTCACTTAACACAGTCCGTCGCTGCATCCAGAAATGTAACTTGAAACTGCATTACGCAAGGAGGAAGCCATACATCAACTCTATATCAACATATATCAACTCTATATCATACATCAACGGCAGAAACGCCGGCGAGTTCTCTGGGCCCGAGCTCATCTCAGATGGACCAAAAGACTGTGGAACTGTGTGCTGTGGTCAGATGAGTCCACATTTCAATAATTTTTGGAGAAAACGGGCGTCGAGTTCTCCGTTGCAAAGATGAAAATGACCATCCTGACTGTTATCAGTGAAAGGTGCAAAAGCCAGCATCTGTGATGGTATGGGGGTGCATCAGTGCCCATGGCATGAGTGAGCTGCATGTCTGTGAAGGTACCATTGACTTTGAGGCGTATATTAGGATTTTAGAGAGGCATATGTTGCCAGCAAGGCGACGTCTCTTCCCGGGACGTCCATGCTTATTTCAGCAGGACAATGCCAGACCACATTCTGCAGGGGCTATAACAGCGTGGCTTTGTAGACACAGAGTGCGTGTGCTTGACTGACCTGCTGCCAGTCCAGATCTATCTCCTATTGAAAATGTGAAAATGTGAAAAGGCGCATCTTGAAGAGGAGAATCAGACAACGGAGACCACGGACTGTTGAGCAGCTGAAGTCTTATATCAAGCAAGAATAGACAAAATTTCTAATTGCAAATCTTCTACAATTAGTATCCTCAGTTCCAAAATGATTAAAAAGTGTTATTAAAAGGAAAGGTGATGTAACACAATGGTAAACATGCCTCTGTCCCAACTTTTGTTGAGTGTGTTGCAGCCATCAAATTCTAAATTTGTGTATATTTACAAAATACAATTAAGTTGGTCAGTAAAATTATTGAAAATCTTTTCTTTGTACTTTTGGCAGTTAAATAAAGGTTCATGTGAATTAACATATCACAGATTTTCGTTTTTATTGCATTTTGGATAATATCCCAACTTCTCTGGAAATGGGGTTTGTACCTATCCAAGTCTTTTAAAAGACCCTATTATATCTGCCTCTACCACTGTCGCTGGCAGTGCATTGCATGCATTAGGGTCTCTGTATAAAAAACTTACCTCTGATATCTCTCTTGCACCTACTTCCAAGTCTCTTAAAACTATGCCCCCTCAGGTTACCCATTTCAGCCCTGAGAAAAATCCTCTGGCTATCCACACAATCAACCTGTCTCATTATTCATTATCTCATTCTTCTTCGGTTGTCCATCGGAATCCAATGACGACGTCCACTCCTTTAACAGTGAGATCTTTGATGACTGTACAGTCCTAACCTGGACCCACAAGTTCTATTGCAGGTGGGACATGCATATGTGGTAGAAGTGGTGGTAGTGATGGCAACCATGACTGCATTTCTCCTGGCTCCCTTCTGCTGTCTTCTGGTTGTTCTTTCCATCTCCAGAAAACGAACCCCATCCCTACACAGCTGTCGCCAAGTGTTACAATCAGCAGCAACATCCTCCAGGTCCTCAGGTCTGATCTTGCACTTCCTTAAAGCATTCCTCATCTGATCATTATAGTGCTTCTTCAGCCCTCCAGCTGAGCGTCGACCATGATGTAGCTGGCCGTATAACACTCTGCGGGGTAGCCGACATGGGGGCATCCTTATTACGTGCCCCAGCCACTGCAGCTGACGCTGGGTGATCATGGCCTCAATACTTCTGCAGTTGGTCTTTACAAGCATTTCAGTGTGAGGCACCTGCTCACACCAGGTAATTCCCAGGATGTGCTGAAAGCAGCTTATGTGGAAGCGCTCCAAGGACTTGATGTGACGGCTATAGGTTACTCAAGCTTCACAGCTATAAGGGAGGGTGGTGACACAGATCGCTTGGTATACAGTGACCTTTGTGGAGGGACGAAGGCTCCTGTTCTGAAAGACTTTACGCCGAGGTCTTCCAAAGGCAGCTGATACCTGTTTAATGCCGCTCTGGATGTCATTGTTTATGCCGCTATCCTCAGAGAGATTGCTCCCCAGATATTTGAAAGGTGGCATTACCGATAGCTTTTCATCACCAACATTGAAAGCAGGTAGGGTGGGTGGGACACTGGCACTCCATTGGCAAACCACTTCTGTCTTGGTGGTATTGACGGTCAGCCCCATCCTACTATACGCTCTCACCGCTACAGCAAGGACAGTCTGAAGATCCTCCGGAGTATGGGCCACAAGAGCACAGTCATCTGCATAGTGCAGCTCTAGGACCCATCCTCTACGGAGTTTGGTGGTTGCGTGGAGCCTCCTGATGTTAAAGAGGTTGTCATCTAATCTGACGTCTACTGCCACACCACTGCTGTCCTCAATCTCATTGTGGAGAAGCTTGGTAACACACAAGAGGAAGATGTTAAAGAGCACTGGTGCTAGCACACACCCCTGCCTCACCCCTGTGCGTACCAGGAAGGGCTTGGACTCTTGTCCTCCTATGGTCACCTGAGCAGTCATCCCATCATAGAACTGGCGAAGGATGTTAACAAATTTATTGGGACAGACAAACCTGAGGAGAACATCTTATAAGAGCTCTCTTTGCAATGTTGAATGCTTTGGAGAGGTCGACAAAGGCCATAAACAGGCCTTGATGTTGCTCCCGGCACTTCTGAAGCTGCCAGGCTGTGAAGATCATGTCGATCATACTCCTGTTCTTCCTAAATCTACACTGCAATTCAGGCAGCAGTGACTCGATGATGTTGCTGATGAGCCTTTGAAGCATCACCTTAGCCAGGACCTTTCCAGCAACAGAAAGGAGTGATATCCCCCTACTATTGCCGCAGGCGGCCTTGTCACCCTTGTTCTTATAAATGACAACGATGTTTGCATTTCTCCATTGCTGTGGGATCTTCTCATTAGTCCAGGCCTTGATGATGTACTGGTAGAGGATGCGCATATATATGTACCCTCCGTTCTCCAGTAACTCAGCAGGGATATTGTCAGTGCTGGGGACTTATTGTTCTTAAGGGAGTAGACAGCTGATAGAACCTCCTGGAAGGTTGGTGGTAGACTGAGATTGGTGGTACATCTTTGCACCTCTAACAGGTCACCTCTCATCCTCTGTAGCTCCAAAAACCCCAAAAGGCAGACCGCAAGCCAGGTCCGGACCGCAAGAACCAAATGTCTGGACCAGGCTGACCCACTGGCACTTACGTGAACACACCTGTCATAACATGTAAATAAAGCGCGCGCTGCTCTAATTTATTTTAACCTCACCCCACACCGTACACTTGACCTACACCCCCATAGAGCACATGACCTTCACTGGCTGAGCAAAGGCCATGCGTTGAAGAGGGTGTGCGACCCGCGTGATGAGCTTGTGTCATTTTTATCTAGCTTGCAGAGCCGAAAAGCCCAAGGATTTAAGAGGTTCTTAAGTGACAACAAGGTGATGGCAGATATTCTTTATTTGTGTGACATCATGTCTCATCTAAATCAAATTAATCTGCAATTACAAAGCAACAACCACACTGTTGCAGACATGTATGAGGCGACTAAAGCTTTCCGGTCAAAGCTGAACCTTTTGGGGGGGAGACATTCGCGAAAGAAAGTTGCACTTTCCATGTCTGCGGGAGCATTGCGAGAAGAACAAAGTGCAGGAGGATCCAGTGATGAAGGATTTCGTGACAAGTCTGGAAGAAAACTTCAGGAACAATTTGAAAGCTCCCCTAAACTCTCAGGTGAAATCCTCCTCTTCCTGAGACAGCCGTTCTCCATTTCGGCTGATGGCCAGTGGGCTGCAGAGGCCAAAAGGCTGGTGCCTTCCATAGATGAGGCAACTGTTCAGATGGAGGTCTTGGAAATAGGAACATCTGATTTACTCAAAGCACACCACAAGGACGTTGGGGTGAGTGACTTTTGGATCAACGTGGTTCCCCAAGCTCAATTCAAAAGCTCAATTCTCCTACTCACACTGTTCCCATCCACGTACATATGTGAGTCATCGTTTTCTTCAATGCACTCTATCAAGAACCAGGACAGTAACAGACTCTCCAATGCACATCTAGGCCAGTGCCTCAAGATTGCCACAACAGGATACAGGCTCGACATCAGAAGGATTGCCTCATCCCATCACTGTCATTTCTCTCACTGATTGGTGAGTGAATCAATTTATCTTTGTCCATTTGTCAATCTTATTGTGGTATAATAATATTACAACAATAATACTGATAATTTCATTTATAGCTACACTTCATACTTCAAATGCTACGTAGCTTAATTAAAAAAACAAATAAATTAAATGAGAGAACAGAAACAATGGAAAAGGCAGTACTACTAAAACTGTGTGAAGACTACCACGTTTACTCTGTGTGTGTGTGTGTGTGTGTGTGTGTGTGTGTGTGTGTGTGTGTGTGCACGCACACACGTGCACATTTTAAGTCCCAGATGAGTTCTCAATGTGACAGCTGACAGTTGAGATAGCTAGAGTCATAATTAAATGATTGGTTTTGGACTTTTTTTGTTTCAAGAGTGCATTTTTTTTTCTTGTGTGACCCACCACACAGGCTTTGAGAATCTCAGGCCTAAATTATTACTACCACCACTACTACAAGTAATAATAATAATAATAATAATAATAATAATAATAATGGTAATAGCAGCAACAACAACATCTGCCCATAAAACGTCTACCCATATTTACTGGCGCAATGAAAAAAACCCTGGACATTTTGGCCCTTGGCTTGGCATTCTTGATATAATTTGGTCCTTGTGGAAAACTAATTGGAGAACCCTGTCATAAGGAATGCTCTCCAATCCAGTTAACATACTTGCAAATCTCCTCTGCACTCTCTCTGTAGTATCCACATCCTTCCAATAGTGAAGTGACTAGAACTAAACACAGTACTCCAAGTAGGGTCTAACTAAGGTCTTATTATAACTTTAATATTACCTCATGGCTCTTGAACTCAATACCACAGTTGATGAATGCCAACACACTACAGGCCTTCTTAACAATACTGTCAACCTGTGCAGCAGCTTTGAGTGGATCCCAAGATCTCACTGATCCTCCACAATGCCAAGAGTCTTACCATTAATATAATATTCTGTCTTCAATTTTGACCTATTGAAATGAACCACTTCACACTTATCTAGATTGAACTCCATCTCCCACTTCTCAGCCCAGTTCTGCATCCTATCAATGTCCCGCTGTAACATCTGACAACCCTCCAGACTATCCACAACTTTTGTGTCATCAGCAACCTTACTAACCCACCCTTCTACTTCCTCATCCAGATCATTTATAAAAATCAGAAAGAAGACAGGTCCCAGAACAGATGCCTGAGGCACACCACTGTTCACCATCCTCCATGCAGAATATGAACCATCTACAACCACCCTTTGTCTACTGTGGGCAAGCCAATTCTGGATCCACAAAGCAATGTCCCCTTGGATCCCATGCCTCCTTACTTTCTGAATGAGCCTTGCATGGAAATCTTATCAAATGCCTGACTGAAATCCATATACACTGCTCTACCTTCATCAATATGTTTTGTCATATCCTTAAAGAATTCAGTCAGTTTCAGAAGGCATGACCTGCCCCTGACAAAGCCATGCTGACTATCCCTAATCAGATGATATCTCTCCAAATGCTCAGAAATCCTGCCTCTCAGGATCTTCTCCAACAACTTGCCCACTACTGAAGACCCCCCGGTCTATAATTTCCTGGGTTATCTCTACGCCCTTTCTTCAACAAGGGAACGAGGTTTGCAACTTTCCAGTCCTCTGGAACTTCTCCCATCCCTATGGATGATGCAAAGATCATCACCATAGGCTCAGCAATCTCCTCCCTCGCTTCTCACAGTAGACTGGGAGATAGCTCATCCAGTCGCGGTGACTTTCCACTTTCTTAATGTCTATACGCTCAAGCGTTTCACTTGGCTGTAAGTCATCCCCACAACTGCCAAGGTCTTTTCCCCTGGTGAATACTGAAACAAAGTATTCATTAAGTACCTCCGCTACCTTCTCTAACTCCATGCACACGTTTACACTATCACACCTGATTGGTCCTATTCTCACACGGCTCATCCCCTTGCTCTTCAAATACTTGTAGAATGCCTTGGGGTTTTTCTTAATCCTGCTCACCAAGGCCTTCTCATGGCCCCTTCTGGCTCTCCTAATTTCATTAAGCTCCCACCTGGCACCCTTGTAATTTTCTAGAGCTCTAACAATACCTAGTTTCTTGAAGCTTTCATAAGCTTTTCTTCTTAACTAGATTTTCTACATCCTTTGTACATCATGGTTCTTTAACTTTACCATCTTTCCCTGTCTCAATGGAACATACCTATGCAGAATGCCAAGCAAATGTTCTCTGAACATCTGCCACATTTCTGCCATGCATTTCCCTGAGAACATCTGCTCCCAATTATGCTACCGTTCCTGTCTAAATGCATATTTCCTCCTACCCCAATTAAACGTCTTCCTAAATTGTCTGGTCCTATCCCTCTCCAATGTTATGGTAAAGGAGATACAGTTGTGATCACTATCTCCAAAATGCTCTCCCACTGAGAGATCTGACACCTGACCAGGTTCATTTCCCAATATCAGATCAAGTACAGCCTCTTCTCTTGAGTCTTATTTACGTATTGTATCAGGAACCCTTCATGAACTCCATCCCATCCAAACCCCTTGCTCTAAGGAGATGCTAGTCAATATTAATTAAGTTAGAAGCACCCATCACAACAGCCCTATTATTATTATTTTGTTCCAAAATCTGCCTCCCTATCTGCTCCTCGATGTCTCTGATACTATTGGAGGGTCTATAAAAAAAACACCTAGAGGAGTTATTGCCCCCTTCCTGTTTCTAACTTCCACCCACATTGACTCAGTAGACAATCCCTCCATGACTTCCTCCTTTCTGGCCAAGGTTGACTGGAAAGGGACGCTAGCAGGAAGGACAACAAAGCAGCAGTGGCTGGAGTTTATGTGAGAAGTGAGGAAGGTGCAAGACAGATACAGACCAAAGAAGAAGAAATTTTCGAATGGAAAAAGGATGCAACCGTGGCTGACAAGAGAAGTCAAAGCCAAAGTAAAAGCAAAGCAGAGAACATACAAGGAAGCAAAAATTAGTGGGAAGACAGAGGATTGGGAAGTTTTTAAAAGCTTACAAAAGCAAACTAAGAAGGTCATTAAGAGGGAAAAGATGAACTATGAAAGGAAGCTAGCAAATAATATCAAAGAGGATACTAAAAGCTTTCTCAAGTATATAAAGAGTAAAAGACAGGTGAGAGTAGATATAGAACCAATAGAAAATGATGCTGGAGAAATTGTAATGGGAGATAAGGAGATGGCGGAGGAACTGAACGAGTATTTTGCATCAGTCTTCATTCAGGGAAGAGAAATATGCGCAGTCACAATTACGACACAGAAAGTACTCAGGAAGCTGAATAGTCTAAGGGTAGATAAATCTCCTGGACCAGATGGAATGCACCCTCGTGTTCTAAAGGAAGTAGCTGTGGAGATTGCAGAGGCATTAGCAATGATCTTTCAAAAGTTGACAGATTCTGGCCTGGTTCCAGCGGACTAGAAGATTGCAAATGTCACTCCACTATTTAAGAAGGGGGCAAGGAAACAAAAAGGAATTTATAGACCTGTTAGCTTGACATCGGTGGCTGGGAAGTTGTTGGAGTCGATTGTCAAGGATGAGGTTACAGAGTACCTGGAGGCATATGACAAGATAGGCAGAACTCAGCATGGTTTCCTTAAAGGAAAATCCTGCTTGACAAACCTATTGCAATTTTTTGAGGAAATTACAAGTAGGCTAGACAAGGGAGATGCAGTGGATGTTGTGTATTTGGATTTTCAGAAAGCCTTTGACAAGTGCAGCACATGAGGCTGCTAAACAAGATAAGAGCGCATGGAATTACGGGAAAGTTACACATGTGGATAGAGTGTTGGCTGATTGGCAGGAAACAGAGAGTGGGAATAAAGGGATCCCATTCTGGTTGGCTGCTGGTTACCAGTGGTGTTCCACAGGGGTTCGTGTTGGGGCCGCTTCTTTTTACATTGTATATCAACGATTTGGATTACGGAATAGATGGTTTTGTGGCTAAGTTTGCTGATGATACAAAGATAGGTGGAGGGGCCGGTAGTGCTGAGGAAACAGAGAGTCTGCAGAGAGACTTGGATAGATTGGGAGAATGGGCAAAGAAGTAGCAAATGAATTACAATGTCAGAAAGTATACGGTCATGCACTTTGGTAGAAGAAATAAACTGGCAGACTATTATTTAAATGGGGAGAGATGTAACGGGACTTGGAAGTCCTTGCGCAGGATACCCTTAAGGTTAACCTCCAGGTTGAGTCGGTGGTGAAGAAGGCAAATGCAATGTTGGCATTCATTTCTAGAGAAATAGTGTAGGAGCAGGGATGTGATGTTGAGGCTCTATAAGGCACTGGTAAGACCTCACTTTGAATACTGTGTGCAGCTTTGGGCTCCTTACTTAAGAAAGGATGTGCTGACATTGGAGAGGGTTCAGAGAAGATTCACTAGAATGATTCCGGGATTGAGAGGGTTAACATATCAGGAACGTTTGACCACTCTTGGACTGTACTCCTTGGAGTTTAGAAGAATGAGGGGGGACCTCATAGAAACATTTCGAATGTTGAAAGGCATGGACAGAGTGGATGTGGCAAAGTTGCTTCTCATAGTGGGGGAGTCTAGTACAAGAGGACATAACCTGAGGATTGCAGGGCACCCATTCAGAACAGAGATGCGAAAAAATTTCTTTAGCCAGAGGGTGGTGAATCTATGGAATTTGTTGCCATGGGTAGCAGTGGAAGCCAAGTCATTGGGTGTATTTAAGGCAGAGATTGATAGGTATCTGAATAGTCAGGGCATCAAAGGTTATGCTGAGAAGGCGGGGGAAATAGGATTAAAGGGAAGATTGGATCACCTCATAGTGAAATGGTGGTGCAGACTCAATGGGCCGAAAGGCCGACTTCTGCTCCTTTGTCTTATGGTCTTTCTGCAGCCACAATACTATCACTGATTAGCAATGCCACTCCCCCACCTCTTTCTGCCTCCTTCCCTGTCCCTTTTGAAACATCTAAAGCCCTGCATATTCAGCAGCCATTCCTGCCCGAGCACCAACTTGTGCACCAACCACCCCATCCTCTGCCTCTTTGCTTCGGTTCCCACCCCGCAGCAAATCGTTTAAACCCTTCCCAGTAGCATTAGCATACGTCCCTCCCAGGATATTGGTTTCCCCTACAGTTCAGGTGCAACCTGCTCCACTTGTACAGGTCACGCCTTCCCCAGAAAAGGTTCCAATGATCCAAGAACTTGAAACACTGTCCCCTGCACCATCTCCTCCGCCACTCATTCTCTGCGCTATCTTCCTGTTCTGATTTTCCCTGGCTCATGGCACTGGGAGTGATCTGGAGACTACCTCCTTGGAGGTCCTGCTCTTCAGCCTCCTTCTAAACTTACTGTGCAGGACCTCTACCCCTTTTCTGCCTATGTCATCGGTACCAACATGTACCATGATCTCTGGCTGTTCACCCTCCCCTTCAAGAATATTCTGCAATGCTCAGAGACACCCTGGGACCCTAGCACCCAGGAGGCAACACTCTATCCTGGTGTCTCTTTTGCTGCTGCAGAATCTCCTATCTGTCCCGATAACGATCGAGTCCCCTATGACTGCCTCAGAAGGTAGTGGAGGCCAATTCTCTGGATGCTTTCAAGAAGGAGCTAGATAGGTGTCTTATGGATAGGGGAATCAAAGGATATGGGGACAAGGCAGGAACCGGGTATTGATAGTAGTTGATCAGCCATGATCTCAAAATGGCGGTGCAGGCTCGAAGGGCCAAATGGTCTACTTCTGTACCTATTGTCTATTGACTATTGCTCCACCTGACTTCATCCTACCCTGCTGAGGCTCAGAGCCGACAACAGTGCTATTGATCTCGCTGCTGCTGCTGCCTTGCCCAGATAGGTCATCCCTCTCAGCAGTATCTAAAGGTTCACCTGTTGCTGAGGGGAACGGTTACAGGGAAATCCTGCATTGACTTCCTTCTCCCTTTACCTCTCTCGGTGTTCGCCCATCTACTCTCCACATTCTGCAGCTTGGGTGTAACCACCTGCTCAAAAGTCGTACCTATCAATTCCTCTGCTTCCCCTAAGTTCATCCAACTCCGGTTCCAGCTCCTTAATGCTGTCTTTCATGAACTGTAGGTGGCTGCACTCCCCACAGGTGTAGTCATCAGAGAGGCTGAGTTCACTCAACCTATCCTCATTAGACATACTCCTCAATCCAGGAAACATCCTTGTAAATCTCCTTTGCACCCTTTCTATGGCTTCCACATCCTTCCTGTAGTGAGGCAACCAGAACTGAGTACAGTACTCCACGTGGGGTCTGACCGGGGTCCTACATAACCATATAACAATCACAGCACGGAAACAGGCCATCTCAGCCCTCCTAGTCTGTGCCGAACTCTTAATCTCACCTAATCCCACCTACCCGCACTCAGCCCATAACCCTCCACTCCTTTCCTGTCCATATACCTATCCAATTTTACCTTAAATGACACAACTGAACTGGCCTCTACTACTTCTACAGGAAGCTCATTCCACACAGCTATCACTCTCTGAGTAAAGAAATACCCCCTCGTGTTTCCCTTAAAATTTTGCCCCCTAACTCTCAAATCATGTCCTCTCGTTTGAATCTCCCCTACTCTCAATGGAAACAGCCTATTCACGTCAACTCTATCTATCCCTCTCAAAATTTTAAATACCTCGATCAAATCCCCTCTCAACCTTCTACGCTCCAATGAATAGAGACCTAACTTGTTCAACCTTTCTCTGTAACTTAAGTGCTGAAACCCAGATAACATCCTAGTAAATCGTCTCTGCACTCTCTCTAATTTATTGATATCTTTCCTATAATTCGGTGACCAGAACTGTACACAATATTCCAAATTTGGCCTTACCAATGCCTTGTACAATTTTAACATTACATCCCAACTTCTGTACTCAATGCTCTGATTTATAAAGGCCAGCGTTCCAAAATCCTTCTTCACCACCCTATCTACATGAGACTCCACCTTCAGGGAACTATGCACTGTTATTCCTAGATCTCTCTGTTCCACTGCATTCCTCAATGCCCTACCATTTACCCTGTATGTTCTATTTGGATTATTCCTGCCAAAATGTAGAACCTCACACTTCTCAGCATTAAACTCCATCTGCCAACGTCCAGTCCATTCTTCTAACCGGCATAAATCTCCCTGCAAGCTTTGAAAACCCACCTCATTATCCACAACACCTCCTACCTTAGTATCATCGGCATACTTACTAATCCAATTTACCACCCCATAAATCCAGATCGTTTATGTATATTACAAACAACATTGGGCCCAAAACAGATCCCTGAGGCACCCCGCTAGTCACCGGCCTCCATCCCGATAAACAATTATCCACCACTACTCTCTGGCATCTCCCATCTAGCCACTGTTGAATCCATTTTATTACTCCAGCATTAATACCTAACGACTGAACCTTCTTAACTAACCTTCCATGTGGAACTTTGTCAAAGGCTTTGCTGAAGTCCATATAGACTACATCCACTGCCTTTCCCTCGTCAACATTCCTCGTAACTTATTTAAAAAATTCAATAAGGTTTGTCAAACATGACCTTCCATGCACAAATCCATGCTGGCTACTCCTAATCAGATCCTGTCTATTCAGATAATTATTAATACTGTCTCTAAGAATACTTTCCATTAATTTACCCACCACTGATGTCAAACTGACAGGTCTATAATTGCTAGGCTTACTTCTAGAACCCTTCTTAAACAATGGAACCACATGAGCAATACGCCAATCCTCCGGCACAATCCCCGTTTCTAATGACATCTGAAAGATCTCCGTCAGAGCTCCTGCTATCTCTACACAAACTTTCCTCAAGGTCCTGGGGAATATCCTGTCAGGACCTGGAGATTTATCCACTTTTAAATTTCTTAAAAG
Organism: Hypanus sabinus; assembly: GCF_030144855.1. NCBI lineage: Eukaryota > Metazoa > Chordata > Chondrichthyes > Myliobatiformes > Dasyatidae > Hypanus > Hypanus sabinus. Next base: position 108,316,043 of record NC_082719.1, read on the forward strand.
CGCCAGTACTTCCACCTCTTTAATTGTCATAGGTTCCATAACTTCCTTACTTGTTTCCCACACCTTACACAATTCAATATCCTTCTCCTTAGTGAATACCGAAGAGAAGAAATTGTTCAAAGTCTCTCCCATCTCCCTCGGCTCCACACATAGCTGACCACCCTGATTCTCTAAGGGACCAATTTTATCTCTCACTATCCTCTTGCTTTTAATATAACTGTAGAAACCTTTTGGATTTACTTTCACCTTATTTGCCAAACCAATCTCGTATCTTCTTTTAGCTTTTCTAATCTCTTTCTTAAGATTCCTTTTACATTCTTTATATTCCTTGAGCAATTCCTTTACTCCATGCTGCCTACATCTATTGTAGACATCCCTCTTTTTCTGAACCAAGTTTCTAATATCCCTTGAAAACCATGGTGCTTTCAAACCTTTAACCTTTCCTTTCAACCTAACAGGAACATAAAGATTCTGTACCCTCATAATTTCACCCTTAAATGACCTCCATTCCTCTATTACATCCTTCCCATAAAACAACTTGACCCAATCCACTCTCTCTAAATCCCTTCGCATCTTCTCAAAGTTAGCCTTTCTCCAATCAAAAATCTCAACTCTAGGTCCAGTCCTGTCCTTCTCCATAATTATATTGAAGCTAATGCTATTGTGATCACTGAACCCAAAGTGCTCCCCAACACATACATCTGTCAGCTGACCTATCGCATTCCCTAACAGGAGATCCAACACTGCCCCATCTCTAGTCGGTGCTTCTATGTATTGTTGCAAAAAAATATAGCTGCAACATTACCTCTCAGCTCTTAAACTCAGTCTCACGATTGATGAAGGCCAATGCACCGTATGCCTTGTTAACCATTCAGTCAACCTGCGCAACAGCTTTGAGTGTCCTATGGACTCAGACCCCAAGATCCCTCTGATCCTCCACACTGCCAAGAGTCTTACCATTAATACTATATTCTGCCATCATATTTGACTTACCAAAATGAACCACCTCACACTTATCTGGGTTGAACTCCATCTACCACTTCTCAGCCCAGTTTTGCATCCCATCAATGTCCCACTGTAACCTCTGACAGCCTTCCACACTATCCACAACACCCCCAACCTTTGTGTCATCAGCAAATTTACTAACCCATCCTGTTTCACCAAGTACTCTCTAACCTCATCCTTAACAAGTGACTCTAACATCTTCCCAACCACTCAGGCTAACTGGTCTATAATTTCCTTTCTGTTGCCATCCTCCTTTTTTAAAAAGCGGGGTGGCATTTGCAATTTTACAGTCCACTGGCACCATGCCAGAGTCCAATGATTGTTGATAGATCATTGCTAATTCTCTAATATTCTCTAACACTACCTCTTTCAGAACCCTAGGGCGCAGTTCATCTGGTCCGGGTGACTTGTGTACCTTTAGGTCTTTCAGCTTTTTGAGCACCTTCTCTTGTAATAGTAACTGCACCCACTTCACTTCCTTCACACACTACTAGTGTTGTCCACAGTGGAGACCGATACAAAAGATTCATTTAATTCATCAGCTATCTCCTTGTCCCCCATTATTATTTCTCCTGCCTCATTTTCTCGTGGTTCCATATTCACTCTTGTCTTGCTTTTATTTTTTACATACTTGAAAAAGCTTTTACTATTCAGTTTAATATTGTTTGCTAGCTTGCTTTCATATTTCATCTTTTCCCTTCCGATGATACTTTTCATTGCTCTCTATAGTGTTACTTACTCATGACACGTGACAGTGGTACCCTTGTCACGTGACTGGGGTTGAAGCTATACTGGACTTGAGGTAATGATCTTGTGATGGTGGAGTGACGTCATTTTCCCGCCAGTAGAGGTCATGTGACAGGGTTTTTTTTTTACAGGGTATAAAAGGAGGACCCCTCCCTGTGAGGAGGGGCAGTTCGTGGCTGGATTTGCCATGTTGACTTCATGCCACTGATGTGATGACGCAGTTTAGTTGAAAGATGAAGTTTTATCTAATGCCTAAAGTTTAAAAGGTCATTGCCAGCAGTTTCTTTACAATACTGCTAGTTGAGAATCAGTGAAGAGTGAAGATCGGAGTTCGGGAGTTAAAGATCGAGGAGAATCAATTTCTACAGGGAAACAGGTTCGACCTTGTTTGATCCTTATTCAGAAGGAATTTGTTGACTGTTCTCGTGTTAATCCCTGCGAAATAGCAGAAAGGATTGGGAACAGTGTTGTAAAGGAAAGGTCAGCACCTTTAAGCCGTTTCGTTTTATAAATTCTTCGTGGGAAAAAGTTCGATCTTGGAAACCAAAGCAACACGACATGAAAGAGAATTTAAATCATCTTAAAAAGTCTCTCCCTTAAATGGACTGTGAGCATTTTGAACTTTTGGAAAATTACTTTGAAGAACTGTTTTGGCAACATCGCTTTAAGAACTGTTTAAACTTCATTGCTTTAAGATCTGTTTAAGCTGCCGCACAGCAGCTGATTTCCGGTTACGTTAGTGATTTCTTTACTTTTGGGGGGTTTGTTTTCAGTGTTTAATAAACATGTTATTTGTTATAAAAACCCCTGCCTAACTCATATATTTATTGTTGCCTGAATCCATAACAATAGGTTTTTAAAAGCTTCCCAATTCTCTCTCCTCCCATTAATTTTTGCTTTGTTATATGCCCTCTCTTTTGATTTTACAATAGCTTTGACTTCCCTTGTCAGCCACAGTTGTACTATTTTGCTATCTGAGTATTACTTCATTTTTGGAATACACCTATCCTGCACCTTCGTAGATGTTGCCTGGCCTGCTGGGGTCCCCCAGCATTTTGTTTGTGTTGCTCGGATTTCCAGAATCTGTAGATTTTCTTTTGTTTGTGTTTGAATTACTACATTGTAAAGTCTCTTCCAGGGATGCCTACCCTGAAGTTATTTAAATCTTCCCTTCAACAGGAGTTCAGTGAAACCCTCTCTCACTGCTTCCCCTGTGATCCCTGCTGCTCTCTGACTCTGCGACTATGTGCTTAGCCAGTCCAGCTACTACAGCCATGCATCCTTTCTGGGAACATGTCTTTGTCGCCAGCTTGTACCAGTCCCGCCGAAGGGTTTCGGCTCGAAATGTTCAATGTACTCTTCTCCTAGATGCTGCCTGGCCTGCTGAGTTCCTCCAGCACTTTGTGTTTGTTGTTTTGCACTTACCTCATTTTTCCCAGAAACTCAAGCCATTGCTGTTCTGCTGTCATCCCTGCCATCAGTTCCTTCCAATTTACTCTGGCCAACTCCTCTCTCATACCACAGTAATTTCCCTTACTCCACTGAAATACTGCTACATCAGACTTTACTTTCTCCTTATCAAATTTCAAGTTGAACTCAATCATACTGTGATCACTAGTAAGCTCCCTAATCACCTCCAGTTCATTACAGATCACTCCATTGCAGCCGATCCTCTCGTAGGCTCAATGACAAACTGCTCTAAAAAGCTATCTCTTAGGTATTCAACAAACTCACTCTCTTGAGATCCATTACCAACCTGATTTTCCCAATCGACTTGTATCTTAAAATCTCCCATGACCATCATAACATTCCTGTTTTAACACACCTTTTCTACATTCTGTTGTAATCTGTGGTTCACATCCCAGCTACTGTTGGGTGGCCTGTATATAACTGCCATTAGTGTCCGTTTACACTTGTAAGTTTAATCCCAGAAGGATTCAACATCTTCCGATCCTATGACACATTTTTCTACTGATTTGATGCTTGATGCCATTCTTTACCAGCAGAACCACGCCACCCCCTGCCTACCTTTCTATCCCTCTGATATAATGTGTAACCTTGGATATTTAGCTCTCAACTGCAACCATCCTTCAGCCACGATTCAGTATTGGCTACAATATCAAACCTGACAATCTGTAATAGTGCAACGAGATCATACACCTTATTTCTTATACTCCGTGCATTGTGATATAACACTTTGAGAACTGTATTTGCTACCCTTTCTGCTTCTGCATTCCTAATGCACTGATACCCTGCTGGTTGCAATTCTGTCCTATCATTTGCCTGGCCTTCCTGACAGTCTGAATGCATGCTAACTTTGCTTTTTTACCATCTGTCCTATCCTGAGTCCCTTCACTCCAATTCCCACCCCCTCGCCAAATTAGTTTAAACCTTCCCCAATAGCTCTAACAAACCTGCCTGTAAGAATATTGGTCCCCCTCAGGTTCAGGTGCAACCCATCCCTTTTGTACAGGTCATACCTGCCCCAAAAGAGATCCTAATGACCCAAGTACCTGAAGCCCTGCCCCCTGCAACAGCTTCTCAGCTACACATTAATTTGCCGAATCATCCTGTTTCTACCCTTACTAGCACATGGCACAGGTAGCAATCCAAAAATTACTATCCTGGAGATCCTGCTTCTCAGCTTTCTGCCTAGCTCTCTAAATTCCCTCTTCAGAACCTCATTGCTTTTTTCCCCTATGTCATAGGTACCAATAAGTACCAAGACATCTGGCTGCTCTCCGTCTCTCTAAAATGTTGTGCATGCGACCCGAGGTGTCCCTGATCCTGGTAACAGGGAAGCAACATACCATTCAGGAGTCCCATTCTCATCCACAGAATCTCCTGTCTTTTCCCCTATCACTACTGTTGCCCTCTTCTCCATCTTTACCTTCTGCAGCACGGACCCATGCTCAGTGCCAGTTACCTGGTTTCATTGGCATTTCCCTGGGCGGTCATCCCCCACAACAGTATCCAAATGGTATACTTATTATTGAGAGGAATGGCCCCAGAGGTGCGCTAACTGCCTATTCACATTTCCATTTCTCCCAGCTACTCACCTCCTGCAACTTCGGGGTGACTACTTCCCAGTAACTCTTCAAGGCTGAGGTTGATACATGCAGACAGACAGACATACTTTATTGATCCCGAGGGAAATTGGGTTTCGTTGCAGTCGCACCAACCAAGAATAGTGTAGAAATATAGCAATATAAAACCATAAATAATTAAATAATAAGTAAATTATTCCAAGTAGAAGTAAGTCCAGGACCAGCCTATTGGTTCAGGGTGTCTGACACTCCGAGGGAGCAGTTGTAAAGTTTGATGGCCACAGGCAGGAATGACTTCCTATAACGCTCAGTGTTGCATCTTGGTGGAATGAGTCTCTGGCTGAACATACTACTATGCCTAACCAGTACATTATGGAGTGGATGGGAAACATTGTCCAAGATGGCATGCAACTTGGACAGCAAGCTCTTTTCAGACACCACCGTCAGATGGGTTCTTCATTAATCAGGGTACCAAATGTTACAGGAAGAAGGCAGGAGAATGGGTTTGAAAGGAATAAATTAGCCATGATGTAATAGCACAGCAAACTTGTTGGCCAAATAGCCTAATTCTATTCCTATATTTATGATCTCTCCAACACATCAATACTCCAGCACCTGTCTCAGTGTTGGTCCAGTAGCACACCAGAGCTCAGATGTGCCATCCACATTTGTAACGCTGCATTTAGCCAAGCGTGCATGAACGTCCAAAGGAAACTGAACCATAAACAGCTGATTGCCAGCTAGTTCAGTTCAGCCTCTGTTTTCTTAAAGGATGATTTCTGGCATGATTTAAGATGGCACTACTGAAGTTGAGCAACAGATTACTAGTAGTTCAAAAGCTAAGAAATACAACTAAATTAAAACACTTTTTCTGTGGTAAATTGTGGTAAACCATCACCACAAACAATGAAATGGCAAGTGAAGGCGAGGCTGACTCAAGGGTTAGGCCATGCACGTGCGATGCAAATTTGGAGTATGGCATATTCACGGAGAAGCATTCAGAATGAGGTTGAGGCATGGTCAAGACAGAGACTAAGCAAATCAGAGTGGAGTCAGTGTGGAGGAGTTTTGCAGCTCATCCACCTAAACTGGCAGCAAGGTTGGATGGATCTAAGTGCCGAGCTGATTTGGAAAGGTTGAGACGAGAAAGGCCTTGAGCTGGACGACAGGCTACAGGCCCAGAATGCATTGTTGCTGCAGGACCCAGGTCCTATTGTGGGGGACAACCTGGTGTTTGGATGATTTAAACACATCCCAAGTTGACTGAAAAGGCAGGGTGCCGGGACCAAAGGTGAGGATCAGGCCAATTCTGCTCGTGCTTGCACAACGTTTACTCCTCTCTCCATGGCGCTAAAGCCATGAGACTCCTGTAGCTGCTACATGCTTCATGTCTGCGAGCTTTGTGGCTTTTTGTCAACATGCACTGGGATCATGGCCCTCCATATCCCTACCATCCAGGTACCTATCCAAATTTTCTCTTGAACGTTGAAATCAATGTTGTATGCACCAATTGAGCTGTCAGTTCATTCCACACACTCATTACCCTCTAAGATTCACCTCATGTTCCTCATAAACTCTTCACCCTTTTACCCTTAACCCATGATCTCCAGATGTAGTCCAACTCAACTTCATTAGAAAAAGACTGCTTGTATTTACCCTGTTTATACCCCTCATAATTTTTATACCTCTATCAAGATGCCTCTCAATGTTCTACATTACAAAATATAAGGTCCTAAACTATTAAATCTTTCCTTATAACTCAGTTCCTCCAGACCCAGTAACATCCTTACATATTTTCTCTGTACTCTTTCAACCTTGTTTACATCTTCCTTGCAGGTTGGTGACCAAAATTGCACACAAAACTCCAAAGTATACCTCAAATTTATACAACTTCAACATAACATCCCATCTCCTTTACTCAATACTTTAATTTATGAAAGCCTCTACGTGCTAAACGCTTTCTTTATGACCCTATCCACCTGTGACACCTCTTTCAATGAATTATGGATCTGTCTTCCCAGATCTCTTTGTTCTACCACACTCCTCAGTGCCCTACTGTTCACTGTGTAAGACCTGCTCTGGCTGGTCCTACCAAAGTGCAAAACCTTGCACTTGTCTGCATTAAATTCCACCTGTAGTGGTGTGCTACACGCAGCGCTGAAATAACGACATGGAGTCGATGAACAGCAGTTACAAAAAGATTTTATTCGAACTTCGCAGCTTCGCTTTAAAGCCTTTCTGATCTCGCCCTCCCCGGGCGCGGATGCTGTAGGGGGCATGTATTCACAGTCCTGTCCCACGCGTGGGCTTTTCCCCTTGCTGGTGAAGCAGACTTGGCGCCCTTTTGGAACTGGCCTTTATGCCGGCGCGCTGGCTACTTGTGAGCCGGTTCGAGTGCGCTACGAAGTGGGTCGCCACATAATCTCCCCCACCCCCCCAGAACCGGCGATACACCCCCCAATGTCCACAGTCTGGGCCGGACCCCGTTTGGGAGGTCTGCCTCTGCGTCGCGGTGCCGGAAACTCGACCGCTTGCGCCACGTCCACATGGGCCAGTTTGAGTCGGTCCACTGTGAAAACCTCCTCTCTCCCCCCAACGTCCAGCACGAACGTGGACCTGTTGTTTCTGATCACCGTAAACGGCCCCTCGTAGGGCCGCTGTAGCGGTGCCCGACGCCCGCCCCTTCGTACAAACACAAACTTACAGTTCTGCAGGTCTTTGGGTACGCAGGTCGGGTTCTGCCCTTGCTGCGAAGTGGGTATGGGGGCCAGGTTGCCGAGCCTCTCGCGTAGTCTGCCCAGGGCTGCTGCAGGTTCTTCCTCGTGCCCCCTTGGGGCTGGTATGAACTCTCCGGGGAGGACCAGGGGTGCGCCGTACACCAACTCAGCCGACGAGGTGTGCAGATCGTCTTTGGGCGCCGTGCAAATTCCGAGCAGGACCCAGGGAAGCTCATCCACCCAGTTAGGTCCTCTCAGCCGGGCCATGAGAGTCGACTTTAGGTGACGGTGGAAACGCTCCACCAGGCCGTTTGACTGTGGGTGGTAGGCAGTTGTGTGGTGCAGCTGTGTCCCCAAAAGGCTGGCCATAGCTGACCACAGGCTGAAGGTGAACTGGGCGCCTCTGTCGGAGGTAATGTGGGCCGGTACACCAAAGCGAGATACCCAGGTGGCGGTCAGTGCCTGGGTGCAAGATTCGGAGGTGGTGTCGGTGTGCGGGTTCGCCTCTGGCCATCTTGTGAACTGGTCCACGATAGTGAGGAGGTGCCGCGCTCTGCGCGACACTGGCAGGGAGCCCACGATGTCCACATGAATGTGGTCAAAACACCGGTGGGCGAGGTGGAACTGTTGCAGCAGAGCTTTGGTGTGCCGCTGCACCTTGGCCATCTGGCAGTGCACGTTTTGGCCCATTCACTGACCTGCTTGCAGAGTCCGTGCCAAACGAACCTGTTGGAGTCCGTCTGGACGGTTGTCCTGATGGAGGGATGCGCTAAGTTATGAATGAAGTTGAAAATCCGCCGCCGCCAGGCTGCCGGGACGACGGGACGGGGTTGGCTGGTGGTGACGTCACAGAGTAGGGTCCTCTCACCTGGGCCTAGGGGGAGGTCCTGGAGCTGCAAACCGGAGACTGCGGTTCTGTAACTAGGGATCTCCTCATCTGCTTGCTGCGCCTCCGCCAGCGCCTCAAAGTCGACCCCTTGGGAAAGGGCACGAATGTTAGGGCGAGAGAGTGCGTCCGCCACGAGACGTGCTGGACATCTGTCGTGTATTCAGAGATGTAGGACAGATGGCACTGCTGGTGGGACGACCAGGGATCGGACACCTTCGTGAACGTAAAGGTAAGCAGCTTGTGGTACATGAACACGGTGAAGGGCCTACCTTCCAAGAAGTACCTGAAATGCCGGATTGCCAGGTATAGCGCCAACAGTTCCTGGTCAAAAGCACTGTATTTGAGCTCGGGTGGTCGCAGGTGTTTGCTGAAAAACGCCAGGGGTTGCCAGCGACCCTCGATGAGTTGCTCCAGTACCCCACCGACTGCCATGTTAGATGCGTCCACTGTGAGGGCGGTAGGGACGTCCATTCTGGGGTGCACTAGCATCGAGGCGTTTGCCAAGGCTTCTTTTGTTTTAATGAAAGCGGCAGCGGACTCCTCGTCCCAGGTAATGTCCCAGGTAAAGGGCGAACAGGGGGTGCATGATTCGGGCAGCTGAAGGGAGGAAGCGGTGGTAGAAATTTACCATACCCATGAATTCCTGAAGGCCTTTGATTGTGGTGGGTCGGGGGAAAAGGCGGACTGCGTCTACCTTAGCGGGCAGAGGGGTTGCCCCGTCTGTAGTGATCCTGTGGCCCAGGAAGTCAATGGTATCGAGCCCGAACTGGCATTTAGCCGGGTTGATTGTCAGGCCGTATTCACTCAGTCGGGCGTAGAGTTGACGGAGGTGGGACAGATGCTCCTGACGACTGCTGCTGGCTATGAGGTTGTCATCCAAACAGATGAAAGCGAAGTCCAGGTTGCGTCCCACCACGTCCATTAACTGCTGAAACGTCTGTGCAGCATTCTTCAGGCCGAACAGCATGCGGAGGAACTCAAAAAGGCCGAAAGGGGTGATGATTGCCATTTTGGGAACGTCATCAGGATGCATTGGGATTTGATGGTATCCCCGGACGAAGTCTACCTTGGAGAAGATCCGTGCGCCGTGCAGGTTTGCTGCAAAGTCCTGAATGTGTAGCACAGGGTAGCGGTCCGGTGTTGTAGCCTCGTTCAGCCTACAGTAGTCACCGCATGGTCTCCAGCTCCCTGATGCTTTGGGCACCATGTGCAGGGGGAAGTCCCATGGGCTGTCGGACCGCCGTATGATCCCCAATTCCTCCATCCTCTTGAACTCCTTCACCAGTCGGAGCTTGTCCGGGGGAAGCCTTCGAGCACGGGCATGGAGGAGTGGTCCCTGTGTCGGGATGTGGTGCTGTACGCCGTATCTGGGCATGGCTGCCGTGAACTGCGGTGCCAGAACCGATGGGAGTATGATGGAGTCGAGGTGTGGGGCTGGCAACTGGGCTTCACCCAGGGAGAACATCTGAAAGGTCTCGGCGTGGACCAGTCTCTGCCTCGGCAGGTCGACCAGTAGGCTGTGAGACCGCAAAAAATCTGCGCCCAGGAGCCGTTGGGCTACGGCGACCAGTGTGAAGTCCCACATGAACCGGCTGGAGCCGAACTGTAGCTGCACCGGACAGGTGCCATAGGTCCTTACTGTGCTGCCGTTCGCGGCCCTCAGGGTGGGACCCGGTGCCCTGTTGCGGGTGTCGTAACTCGTCGGAGGTAAGACGCTGATCTCAGCACCGGTGTCGACCAAAAAACGGCGTCCCGACCGCTTGTCCCACACAGACAGGAGGCTATCCTGATGGTCAGCCGCCGTAGCCATCAGCGGCGGCTGGCCCTGGCGTTTCCCGGGAACTTGCAGGGCGGGCGACAGCGGCGGGCTTCTGCGCCCCACCGCTGGTGGTAGAAGCACCAGTGTTCATTGGTCTCCTCACCCCTCCCTCTGGGGCTAATGGGCTCTGCTGCCGGGCCTGGTCTGGTCTGCTGCTGGGAGCGTGGCCTGGTGATCTGTGCGACTGATGCTCCACTCTCCTTCTTGGCTTTCCACAGCAAGTCCGCCCAGGCTGCCACCTTCCGGGGGTCGCTGATATCCGCGTCAGACAGCAGCAGGTGGATGTCCTCGGGCAGCTGCTCCAGGAATGCCTGCTCAAACATGAGGCAGGGCTTGTGTCCTCCGGCCAGAGACAGCATCTCATTCGTCAAAGCCGATGGCGGTCTGTCTCCCAACCCATCCAGGTGCAGTAAGCGAGCAGCCCGCTCGCGCGGTGAGAGTCCGTAAGTCCGTAGGGCTTTGAATTCCGTGTATTTGCCGTCCGCTGGGGGAGAATGTATGAACTCCTCAACCTGGGCCGCTGTGTCCTGGTCGAGGGAGCTCACCACGTAGTAGTAACGTGTGTCCTCCGAGGTTATCTGCCAAACGTGGAATTGGGCTTCTGCTTGCTGGAACCATAGGTGAGGTCGCAGCGTCCAGAAGTTTGGCAGTTCAACGAAACTGCATGAACAGATGCGGCGTCGTTCATCTTCGGGGTCACCAATTGTAGTGGTGTGCTACACGCAGCGCTGAAATAACGACACGGAGTCGATGAACAGCAGTTACAAAAAGATTTTATTCGAACTTCGCGGCCTCGCTTTAAAGCCTTTCTGATCCCGCCCTCCCTGGGCGCTGATGCTGTAGGGGGCATGTATTCACAGTCCTTTTCCCCTTGCTGGTGAAGCAGACTTGGCGCCCTTTTGGGACTGGCCTTTATGCTGGCGCGCTGGCTATTTGTGAGCCGGTTCAAGTGCACTAGGAAGTGGGTTGCCACACACCTGCCATTTTTCAGTCTATTTCCCAGCTGGTCCAGATCTCACTGCAAGCTATGATAGTCTTCCTCACTAGCTTCTATAGCCCAAATCTTGGTGTCATCTGCAAATTTGTTGATCCAGTTAACCACATTATCATTCAGAGGATGATAAAGATGACAAACAACATTGGACCCAGGTCTTATCTTTGAGGCACTCCATCATTCATAGGCTCTGACGAGAGGCAACCATCTACGCCTACACTCAAGTTTCTCCCACAAAGTCGGTGTCTAAGCCAATTTACTACCTCATCTTGAATGTCAAGTGATGAACCTACTTGACCTATCTCCCATGTGGGATCTTGTCAAGTAGGCTCTTGCTTAGACACAACTGACCATGCACAAAGCTATGCTGACTATTCTTAATCAGTCTATGTCTATCCAAATACTCATATCCAGTCCCTTAGAAAGCCTTACAACAATTTTCCTACTACTGATCCCAAGCTCACCAGCCTATAATTTTCTAGTTTATTTTTAGATCCTTTCTTAATTAGCTATCATCATTGGCTATCCTACTATCCTTTGGTACCTCATATGTCACTAAGGATGATTTAACTATCTCTGCTAGGGCCCCAGCAACTTCTGCACTTACTTCCTGCAGGATCTGAGGGAACACCTTGTCAGGCCCCGGGGATTTATCCATCCTAATTTTCCTCAAGACAGCAAACGCCTCCTCCGCTGTACACTGTACAGCATAAGTGTCAAACTCAAGGCCCGCGGGCCATATCCGGCCCGGCGTACAATTATATCCGGCCCGCGAGATCATTTTAGATAGATCTATTATTTTAATTATTAATGGCCTGGCGATACGAAGCCTATGATTGTAAGTTAATACCAATCATAAAAATAATGCTTGCTCAGCAGTCTTCTTCATAAGAAACGGAATTTGTGAAGTGAAACACTTTGTAGCTATAGCAGAGACTGAGACACATGAGAACAGGCTGAAAAAACGGAGGCAATGAAAGCTGCGTTCGCACGCGCCCGACTGATCTGGCCCGCATGAAGCTGCATTTTGCCCAATCCGGCCCGTGACCTAAAATGAGTTTGACACCCCTGCTGTACAGTGTCCATGAAATTGATGCCACTTTGCCTCATTTATATAGACTCTGTGTTCCTTTCCTGAGTAAAATACAGATACAAAACATTTACTTAAGATCTCCCCCATCTCTTGGCTCCATACATGGATTATCATTCTCATCTTCCAGAGGACCAATTTTGTCCCTTGTAATCCTTTTGTCCTTAATATATCTGTAGAATCCCTTAGGATTCTCTTTCACCTTGTCTGCTAGGGCAACCTCATGTTTTCTTTTCACCTTCCTGATTTTTTCTAAAGAAGAGCTCTCTTGCATTTCTTATATTCCACAAGAACCTCATTGGTTTCTACCTGCCTATCCCTGCCACGTACCTCCATTTTTTTCTTAACCAGGGCCTCAATACCCCTTGGGAACCAAGGTTCCCCACACCTATTAACTTTATCTTACATTCTAACAGGCATATATAAGCTTTGTACTATCAAAATTTCACTTTTGAAGGCCTCCCAGTTACCAAGTTCACCTTAGCAGAAAACAACCTGCCCCAATCCAAAGTTGTTGATATTGTGGAATGAAGTTCCTCCACCATGTTGTGATGACATCTTTCGTAGAGCATGGATCCACAGACATACACAGAACACATGCATGTATACACATACACACAAAGAGACAGACACACTGACACACATACTCAATCTCACCCAGACACACATGCTCACACAAAGGAAATCCAAAATATTGTCAATACACGTTGATACTGTGGACTGAAATTCCAGCTCAAGGTACGAACGATAGGGGGAAATCAGGAGAGCCATTCAGAAATGGACATATATCAGAGAGCAGCTGGTGCAGCAGGTTCAGTCAAGTCTCACAAACTGCAAAACTGCTTGTTCACTTATCTTATTTAGAGATACAGCACAAAACAGACTATTTCAGATCACCGAGCTGGGCCAGCCAGCAACCCACCAATTTAACCTTATTCTAATCACACAACAATTTACAATGATCAATTAACCTACTAACTGGTCTTTGGACTGTGGGAGGAAACCAGAGCACTTGGAGGAAACCCATGTGCACACTGGAAGGAACGTACAAACTTTCCAACACAGAATGCTGTAATTGAACTCTGAACTCAGACTCGGAGTTGTAAAAGTGTCATCCTAATTGCTACACTACTGTGGCGCCCCAGTTATATCAGAGATATTGCCAGAAGTTAAAATCTTACTTCATTGATTGAACTGGAAAGACTCCAATGACATAAAATTAATCAAAAATTACAGACAGATGTTAAGGGCAATTAACAAAGGAAAACTGAAAACATTCACCTATACTTTCATCAGTTATTTAACAGACAATTATTTTGGGGGTGGGAAGGATTTGCTATTTTAGATTCCAAGTGCAAATACCTCAAACTCCTTTGAGAAGAGATTTATTGATCATCGTTATCTGGTAAAAATTGCATTGCACAGAATTGTATACAAACATTCACACATTTTGTGCATAAGAAATGATCAAAAAAAGCACAATACCAAACAAAAATCAAGAAGTCACTTTGCAGTTTTCCTATTTGCATGGTTAACACTAGAACAGCTACAGCTGCGTGGTTAACACTCACCCTATGTACTGCAGTGGGTGGCTCTGGTGAATGACGATCCTGCAGGTCGGACAGGTGTTATTCTCTTCAAGATATTTCACAAGACAGCTCCTACAAACTGAAGCAAACCAACAATTCATCAATATCTCGTTGACTACAATCCACTCTGGCAGGAACAGTCTAGTGAACAGAGCTCCTGACAAAGACACAGTGATTTTTTTTTCCGAATTAGTAACTAAGGAAGTGCTTGCTTAAGAACAATCAAAAGTCTAACATTAACAAGTAGTATGACCCAGGGAGCAGAAAGGCAGATTGATGCCCGATTTCTTGGCCACATCAGAAGTACAATTTGCCTGTATTGGGGTAATAAAAGCAAAAGGAAGGATGAACAAATTAACTAACACAGGATAGCATTCAAGGGGAAGAGTGACAATGAGTGTGGCAATGAAAGCACAGCAAGACAGATATTCCTTGCAACCAACACTCTTGTACATCTATTGCAGGACATCTGCACAGACCTATGGAAAAAACTGGTAGCTGGGACCAATGATTTAGAAGGGAAGATCCACTGGGTTCAACCCAACTGTGTTAACATTGAATTCTCTAATTTCTGATAAACTGTCAAGGAAACCTTTTTTCTCCTCCTGATCCATGGATAAGGCATAGCTAACAAAGCTAATTCTGATGTCTATTGATATAGTGGTTGAGAGCTGAGGCTTTGAGTTCACATAGATGAGAGAATGAATTCCAGGACTTTGGTTCAGTACCAGAGAGATCTATTTCAAGGTTAGAGTAGTGGACAACCAGGACAGGAATATGTTTATGAAATAAAATAGACTACAGGCTGCTGCAAGGCAGTTTGCAGCTTGTGGCCAAGGATTCTGAAGTTCAGAGTACTGGGTGGTATGATAATCAATAAAAAAACACGAAATGCTGGCAGAACTCAGCAGGCCAAACAGCATCTATGGGAGGAGGTAATCACTCCTGATGAAGGGTTTCGGCCCGAAACATCGTTATTACCTCCTCCCATAGATGCTGTCTGGCCTGCTGAGTTCTGCTAGCATTTCGTGTTTTTTTATTTATTTCCAGCATCTGCAGATTCACTCGTGTTGGTATGATAATCAAGGTGGTTTGTTTAGCTGATCTGAATATTCCGACATTTAGTCATCTCAACAAGCAGAGAATATTCCACTACACTCCATGCTTAAGAAAGGTCTTGGCGAGTCACCCATTATAAAACACAAGGTTGCTGGCCTATTATGCAAGTTACCATCTGATGCACCTAACAGAACGAGGCTTCAGGTTAGTACAATGTCCAGGATATTGGTGGTGGGAGATTATATAGCAGTAATGCTGTTGAACATCAAGAGGTGGTGGCTCAACTCCCTTGACCTTTCTGATGGCCAACATTATCAGTCTGAGCTTGAATCCAATGCGCATCTCATTGTCTATGTGTACGGGTGCCTTTTTTTAACCAAGTTGCACATTTTAACCCAGATAACTTCGCAAGTCCAGCCACAATTACAGCAAGTTGATAAAACAGAAACATATTTATCACATGGTGCTGGCATGCAAGAATTCAATCCCCTTGCATGATACAATAGTTTATTCTTGTTCTAATTACTAACGCTCTTAAAGTTATTACAGATATTTCTGTACTTTAACCATGTACCAAGCAAGCAATCGAGATTGCACGGTTTAATATCATTGAACAGGAACGCATCCTTGTCGTTCATTTCATGTTATTACATACTTGTTATTTATTGCTATTCATTTATATTTGCATTTGCAGTTTGTTGTTCAATGATCCTGTTTACAGTTTACAGATCCTGTTCTATAGATCTGCTAAGTATGCCTGCAGGGAAAAAAAATCTCAGGGTTGTACATGGTAACATGTATGTATTCTGATAATAAATTTTACTTGGAACTTTTTTTTTGAACTTCAAGATTGGGACTGCAGTTGACATGATGATTCTGATTTCAGAATTTATCAGTTTGATGATAATGCCGCAGCAATATTTCTGGCTCCAGTGCTAAGATTAAGAGACCTATCTCAGGTAATAACCACTTCGGGAAATTGGAACATGCCGTTTACAATATAGTAATATACCCCTTCTTCCAGATTGATTTTTATCCCTAAGGACCAAAGAAAAACGTAATTGAAACAGGTTGCACAGCCCTCGAAGCTATCCTGCCCATCAATAAGATCACAGTTCAACTGAGGCAAAGTGACACAACACTGAAAAAGGCACACTGACCCAATGCACCGATAACAAAGCATCCATTAACAATCAAATTGAATTCAATTGTTAGAATCTCAGGTGGTGACGAGAGGACGAGAGTGAGATATACCAACTAGTGGAGTGGTGTGGCAGCAATAACCCGGCACTCAACGTCAGTAAGACGAAAGAGCTGATTGTAGACTAAAGGAAGGGTCAGACAAAGGAGCACATACCAATCCTCATAGAGGGATCAGAAGTGGAGAGAGTGAGCAGCTTCAAGTTCCTTGGTGTCAAGGTCTCTGAGGATCTAATCTGGTCCCAACATATCGATGTAGTCATAAAGAAGGCAAGACAGCGGCTATACATTATTAGGAGATTGAAGAGATTTGGCATGTTAACAAATACATTCAAAAACTTCTATAGCTGTACTGTGGAGAGCATTCTGACAGGCTGCATCACTATCTGGTATGGAGGGGCTACTGCACAGGACCGAAAGAAGCTGCAGAAGGTTGTAAATCTAGTCAGTTCCATCTTGGGTACTAGGCTACAAAGTACCCAGGACGTCCTTAGGGAAAGCAGTGTCCATTTTTAAGGACCTCCAGCACCCACGGCATGCCCTTTTCTCACTGTTACCATCAGGTAGGAGGTACAGAAACCTGAAGGCACACAGTCAGCAATTCAGGAACAGCTTCTTTCCATTTGCCATCTGATTCCTAAATGGACTCTGAAGCTTTGGACACTAACTCACTTTTTTTTTATATACAGTATTTCTGTTTATGCACATTTTTAAACTCTATTCAATATATGTAATTTGATTTACTTGTTTATTTATTATTATGTTTTATTTTATTTATTATTATTTTTTCTCTCTCTGCTAGACTATGTATTACATTGAACTGCTGCTGCAAAGTTAACAAATTTAACGTCACATGCCGGTGATAATAGACCTGATTCTGATTAAATTGAATTGACTTTATTACTTCGATTTTTCACGTACATGAGTAAAAATCTTTAAGCAACGCCTCCATCTGAATATGTAATATGTAGTTTGTAATAATTTGCAATATATAGTATGTACAACAGGACAGTCAATATAACACAGAAGCACAAAGAGGCCCACTTCCCATTGCTGTCTGAAAGGAGTTTGTACATTCTTCACATAACTACATTAGTATCCTCCGGGCACTCTGCTTTCCTCCCACATACTGGTTAGCAGGTTAATTGTTCACATGGGTGTATTTGGGTGGTATGGGCTCATTTGGCTGGAAGGGCCTGTAACCACACTGTATCTCTAATTGGTAAATTAATCTTTCATACTGACTGAGCATTCAATCTACAGAGAACTAAACTGCTCACATTAGACTAAAATGTCTTTACTCCAGTCAAATCCAACTTCCTGTTCAAATGCCTTTTAACATTACATCACCAAAGACTCAAACAAATTTCTACAGGTGTACCATGGAGAGCATTCTGATGAGTTGGATGTTGGCAGCTCCCAGCACATCCTCGGACTGTGTTGATCATTAACTCAAACAATGCATTTCACTGTGTATTTCAATGTTTTTGACATATATGTGACAATTAAAGCTAGTCTTGAAATCTTTTTTACCATTTATGATCAAGCCTTCAAACTTCTTTGTACTCTTGAGTTCCCTACTCTTACCATTGTTGACCAGATCTTTGTAAATCCTCCTCTAACTTCCTCATAGCCAGCATGTCCTTCATGCAATGTGTTGAGAAGAAAAGTACACAGCATTCAATCATAGAGCACTACAGAACTGAAACAGGCCCTTTAGCCTACTCAGTCTCTGCCAGACTATTATTCCACCTCGTCCCATTGACCTGAACCTGGACCACAGCCCTCCATACCCCTCCATCCATGTACTTATACAAACCAGAAAACATTGCACTCGAACCCACATTCACCTCTCATGCTGGCAGCTTGTTCCACAATCACACCCTAAGTGAAGATCCCTCTCAGGTTCCCCTTGAACTTCTCCTTTTCACCCTTAAACAATAAGGTTCTAAATGGTGTTTAAAATTCAGAAGTATTTTATAGAATGTGTCTTCTCTTAACTCCTATATTGTTGGAATATATAAAGATGGTATTAGCCATTCAACTTACCATCACTGCAGGTAAGAGCATTGACCAGCAACCAATCCAGACATCGAAAGTTTGAGAGGACGGAATTTCACTCAGGCGCACTGCCTGAGTAGAAAAAGGGAATGGCAAGCAGATCACAGCAGAGCAAAAGAGCTTTGACCAGTGACCAATCTGCATTTGAGATCGATTAGCAAGAGCAAATTATAGGAAGGCAGGGGCAAGCACAGTGGCCATTATCTGAGTGGACAGTAAGGTTTTAGCTCTTCGAGGCATCGGCAAAGACAGACCAGTCAGAGAAGGCAAAGGAAAAGAAAAACTCAAGGTTAAGTTTTCTTTTTCCTTCTCTTCTTTATATCTACTCAGTTAGGACAAAAGGAAATGCCAGGCAGGGTAGTGAAATATACCTCTTGCAGGATCTGGGAAGGCAGGAAGACCTCCCAGAAGACCTTCCAGAAGACCTTCCAGAAGGCAGTTGTCCCTGACAACTATTAACTACAGGAAGTGAATCCAGCTGCTGCTTCAAACGCTCCACGTTAAGGGTTTGGAACTGGAATTGGATGAATACCAGATCATTCAGGAGGCTGAGGGATGATAGATAGGACATATAGAGAGGAAGTAGAGAGGAAGCAGAACACAGAAAACTGGGTGACAGTCAGGAAAGGAATTGCTGAACCTCTGGCTAGGATCTTTATGTCCTCATTGTCCACGGGAATGGTACCGGAGGATTGGACGGAGGCGAATGTTGTCCCCTTGTTCAAAAAAGGTAGTGGGGATAGTCCAGGTAATTATAGACCAGTGAGTCTTACGTCTATGGTGAGAAAGCTGTTGGAAAAGATACTTAGAGATAGGATCTATGGGCATTTAGAGAATCATGGTCTGATCAGGGACAGTCAGCATGGCTTTGTGAAGGGCAGATCATGCTTAACAAGCCTAATAGAGTTCTTTGAGGAGGTGACTAGGCATATAGATGAGGGTAGTGCAGTGGATGTGATCTACATGGATTTTAGTAAGGCATTTGACAAGGTTCCACACAATAGGCTTATTCAGAAAGTCAGAAGGCATGGGATCCAGGGAAGTTTGGCCAGGTGGATTCAGAATTGGCTTGCCTGCAGAAGGCAGAGGGTCGTGGTGGAGGGAGTACATTCAGATTGGAGGATTGTGACTAGTGGTGTTCCACAAGGATCTGTTCTGGGACCTCTACTTTTTGTGATTTTTATTAACGACCTGGATGTGGGGGTAGAAGGGTGGGTTGGCAAGTTTGCAGATGACACAAAGGTTGGTGGTGTTGCAGATAGTGTAGAGGGATTATCGAAGATTGCAGAGAGACATTGATAGGATGCAGAAGTGGGCTGAGAAGTGGCAGATGGAGTTCAACCCGGAGAAGTGTGAGGTGGTACACTTTGGAAGGACAAACTCCAAGGCAGAGTAGAAAGTAAATGGCAGGATACTTGGTAGTGTGGAGGAGCAGAGGGATCTGGGGGTATATGTCCACAGATCCCTGAAAGTTGCCTCACAAGGTAGATAGGGTAGTTAAGAAAGCTTATGGGATGTTAGCTTTCATAAGTCGAGGGATAGAGTTTAAGAGACGCAATGTAATAATGCAGCTCTATAAAACTCTAGTTAGGCCACACTTGGAGTACAGTGTCCAGTTCTGGTCACCTCAGTATAGGAAGGATGTGGAAGCATTGGAAAGGGTACAGAGATTTACCAGGATGCTGCCTGGTTTAGAGAGAATGGATTATGATCAGAGATTAAGGGAGCTAGGGCTTTACTCTTTGGAGAGAAGGAGGATGAGAGGAGACATGATAGAGGTGTACAAGATATTAAGAGGAATAGACAAGAATGGACAGCCAGCGCCTCTTCCCCAGGGCACCACTTCTCAGTACAAGAGGACATGGCTTTAAGGTAAGGGGAGGGAAGTTCAAGGGGGATATTAGAAGAAGGTTTTTCACTCAGAGAGTGGCTGGTGCATGGAATGCACTGCCTGAGTCAGTGGTGGAGGCAGATACACTAGTGAAGTTTAAGAGACTACTAGACAGGTATATGGAGGAATTTAAGGTGGGGGGTTATATGGGAGGCAGGGTTTGAGGGTTAGCACAACATTGTTGGCCGAAGGGCCTGTAATGTGCTGTGCTATTCTATGTTCTATGTTCTATAAAGGGAAGGGGGTTAAGGAGCCAGTGCAGAGTACCCCACGGGCATCCCCTCAACAACTGTATATCACCTTGGATACCGTTGGGGATTGACCTAACAGAGGAATGTCACTGTGGTCGGGTCTCCGGCACGGAGTCTGGCTTTGTGACTGAGAAGGGGGGGGATGGTGAGAAGAGGCACGCTGTGGTGATAAGGGATTTGTTAGTTAGGGGAACGGACAGGAGGTTCTGTGGATGAGAACGAGATTCCCGGATGATATATTGCTCCCAGGTGCCAGAGTTGGGGACATCTTGGGTCGAGTCCTCTGCATTCTTAAGTGAGAGGGTGAACAGCAAGAAGTCCGGGTCCATGTAGGGACCAATAACATGGAAAGGCTGAGAGTCATCTGCATAAAGTATTCAGGGAGTTAAGGCTGATTTATACTTCTGCGTCGTAGCCTACGCCGCAGCCTTCGTAAGTGGCCTGCGCCGCTGTGAGCATTTATATCTGTGTGTTGGTGTGTCTGCCTCGCTCTGCAATTCACCACCAAAACGCTAGTTGGTGGTGGGGTTTCTATGCCACTGTGTAGAGTTTCTTTGTGTACAGGCAGACCCCAGTTATGAACGTCCGACTTATGGAGAACTCGTAGTTACGAACCGAGGAAGGAGAACACTGTTCACCACTTTAAGTCAGATTGCGACGCCGACCACCATTTTAAGTCGTTGCCATTGAGTGCTTAACTTTGTATTTGGCTTAAATTTTTCTTAGTAAGATTCACCCTGATCCCACGCCCCCCCCCCCCCCCCCCACCTTCCATTCCGGTCAGTTGGTGGCACAATGAGATCAGCACTGGGCTGGAGAATGGAGATTTCCGAGTTCAATCCAGTTACAGACCACTTCCATGCCGAGTTGATGTCGATCCAGTGACTCCCGTACCATTTGTGCCGGGTTGATGTCGAGCTCGCAACTCGACCTCATTAAAGAAAACACTGCCACCTCCAGTTTAAATTCCCACGTGGAATATTGTGGAGGATCAAATACCCAAACCCAGCACAGCCCCCACTTGTCCCATTTAACCTGTCTCAGTGC